>NC_138543.1:15478354-15700854 GCF_964234715.1 Podarcis melisellensis
AAGTAAATACAGCAAATGGGCAAAACTACGAAGATTCACAAAATGTTTAGGGGTGTGCGTCCCCCCTGCGTACCCCTAGAAAAAAAGCACTAGGTTTATATAGTCCGATGTAATCTAGTGTTCTGCTACTGAAGACAAGCTGGCACCTTTGCAAGGTTAATAACATTCTAGCTTTTTACACCCTTTTATCTACTTTTTGGTTGGTATTCTGCTAGAATCACTTTTTGCAAGATAATTGGTTTTGTGGTTTTTTTGGAAGGGTGTTGCTTGTAGCTTTGTTGTAATATTCACTGCCTTCCTTGTGAGAGATTGCCTCAGTGCCCTTAAATCAGATAATTATTTGAGGGCAGCTATCACCCAAGATGTGGGTGGCACTGTGGTCTAAACCACTGAGCCTAGGGCTTGCCGTTCGGAAGGTTGGCAGTTCGAATCCCTGCAACGGGGTGAGCTCCTGTTGCTCGGTCCCTGCTCCTGCCAACCTAGCAGTTCGAAAGCACGAAGTGCAAGTAGATAAATAGGTACCACTCCGGTGGGAAGGTGTTTCCGTGCGCTGCTCTGGTTTCACCAGAAGGGGTTTAGTCATGCTGGCCACATGACCTGGAAAAACTGTCTGCGGACTAATGCTGGCTCCCTTGGCCAGTAAAGCGAGATGAGCGCCACAACCCCAGAGTCGTTCACAACTGGACTTAACAGTCGGGGTCCTTTACCTTTGGTTTTCATCACCCAATACATTACATTAGTCGGTGAATTATAGGTAAAGAGATCCCTGACCATTAGGTCCAGCCATGACCGACTCTGGGGTTGCGGTGCTTCCGGGTCATGTGGCCAAGATGACTAAGCCACTTCTGGCGAAACCAGAGAAGCACACAAAAACGCTGTTTATCTTCCTGCTGGAGCAGTACCTATTTATCTACAGTGGTACCTCAAGTAACACCTCAGGTTACAAACGCTTCAGGTTACAAACTCCACTCCACTAACCTGGAAGAGTTACCTCGATTTGAGAACTTTGCCCCGGGATGAGAACGGAAATGTTGTGCTAGCGGCGCAGCGGCAGCAAGAGGCCCCATTAGTGAAAGCATGCCTCTAGTTAAGAGCAGTTTCAGGTTAAGAACGGATCTCCGGAATGAATTAAGTTTGTAACTAGAGGTACCACTGTATTATCATTGATCTGATCCAGATAATATTCCACCATTGGAAAAAAAACCCCACTGCCTTTTGTGTATCTCACATAAATCCCAGTTCATGTGCATGCCTAAGGGCTCTCCTCTAGGGTACCAGTTTTAGCCCATCAATCTCTAGCTTTGTGTTCACAGGAATGGTATGTTTTCTCTGCTCAGAATGGGGTGTGATTATTTTGTTCTCTTAAAACCGCCAATTCCTCAGAATTGGCGGAGTTTAGTACTGATGAAATAACCACATTCTAATGAACGTGGCCCAGAATTAGATGTGATTTAAATCACCACGACTTCTTGCGTCTTTAGACACCCAGTTGGCACTCCACTGTTAATATTAACTGAAGCACATAATTTGTTCATTGCTCATTCATGGATCCTTTTCAACAGAAATTCAATATCCACAGCTGTTCTAGAGATGGAAGTTACTATGGGGATCTGAGATGTGGCTCTCTCAGAGTCCGAGGCTGTGTACACATTGACAGCTTAAGACACAGCTAAGCTGTTCTTTTTCTCAGTTTGGATTGAAGCTGATTTGGGGAGCAACACATAAAGGCACAGTATTTTGCAATAAATCCTTTCCTCCTCGTGGAGGGGAGGCGTTGTGATCGGGAACCATTCTTGCACGGAGCAGGGGGCGTTCTGGCCTCTGCTTGTCATCATCGCTGACGCGCCACGCCTCCAGTGAGCCTGCCTATCAGCGTCAGGCTCGGGGGTGGGGTTTAGCCGCTTAAATGAGGCCACAGCAGCTCCTTCCCTCATTGCGCTGCCGGTTTCTTCATTGGATCACCCACCCACCCTCCCTCTAGTTATTCCTTCTGCGCACGACCTTGCTATGGACCTTTGGTTGGTCGCCCTGGTTGCCTAGGGGGCCTGGTAGGATTTTTTTCCATGGCACCGGCCATTTGGGTTTTTTTCGCCTACCTCGTAGAAATATTGTTTCTTTCTTCTTTGGCAATCACTCATAGCCAAGAAAGATTGTCTTCCATAAACACGGTTTTAACAGTGAGTCTGTAAGTGACTGTGGAGGCCAATTCTGGACCCACATGTCCTTCCACAATAGGGACATAGGTTTCTGGGCAGGAGTAGATCACGGTGAGGGTTTGCCTAGTGTGTCTTCCTCTTAGTTCTCTTCTCCCTTTCGTCCTGAGTTTGAGTGTCTTCAAAGTCCATGACACCTTTGGTAAAGACTGTTTTCCAATTAGAGCACTCGCAGGCCAGTGTTTTCCAGTTGTTGGTGTTTATACTACATTTTAAAAGATTTGCCTTCAGAGAGTCTTTAAACCTCTTTTATAAACACAGACTTGCTATGGACAAATTCAATGATATTTGGAATCCATTCTTACAAATACTGCAATAGGTTAAGATTTGGTGAAGTACAATAACAATTTTGTAAAGTATACCGTTTTGGGTTTCCCCCCATCCCCCCTTTACTTTCCCTTCTACACGGATGTTGTTTCTCTTTTTCTCTTTTATTTGCGTCTCATCTTGTTTAGTGCACATGTAATTATGTACTTTTAAACTTTCAAAAAAGATGTCGGGGGGGGGGGGATGTTTGATGTAAGCAGTCCACCCTCCCCACCCCCGCTCTCTGTACCTCTTTTGTTGACCAGCAGCATTTTGCTTTCCATTTTTAAATTCAGAATAGAGAAGTTGCTTTGGAAGATGATAATCAGGCATCCAAACAACATGATCAGTCCAACAAAGTTGATGTTGAAGAATCATTGCTTTGACACTGGTGATCTCCGCTTCTTCCAGTACACTGGGATTAGTTTGCCTGATGAGTAAATTTTTCAGAAATATTAAGATGGGATGTGGCAACCCCGTTCCTTCCCTAAAGATGTGTTACTGCTTACTCATAATTTAGAAACTTTTTCACTGACCTCAGCAAGTGTCTTTTTAAAAAAACGAATATTAATTAGCATTTTCAAAAAAAGAACAACACATATAACAACAAAGACAAAAATAAAAAACAAACAAAAAAAGAAAAAATACAAAAATCCAAAACTTAAAAATAAACACAATTAAAAACAATTAAAAAGACCTGAAAGTTCAAATACTTATTTTCTTTTAACTTGTTTCTCAGACCTCCTCACACCTCCCCTTCTTGTATTCCAATTTAAATTTTTGGCTCAGCAAATCCATAATTTACTTCTCCATTTTAACTTAATTTAATTTATTCTAACATATTGTTATTTTATTTTTATTTTTCTTCTTTCTTCCATGTCCTCAATTTATATTTACGAACCTTATTTTCATTTAATTTAGCCAGTTTAAAAAAAGGATCAATTTTAACTTAACTAAATTTACACATCAATATTTATACCTCATTATTTTTTCTTAAACATTTTAAACATTTTTCCTAAAGTCGACCAAAATTTCCCTTCCACGTCTTTCCCAATTTCCATACCAATAGCAAAGCAAAGTAAAAATAAAACAAACTATATTTATATACCCTTTGGATTCCCAAACTCTACCCACCCTTTTCCCGGTTTCAGTCTTCAACAAAAATCCATCAGTCTCAATATACTGTTTAGCCTGGAGATCTCACGTCCGAGGCTCTCAATTCTCTCTCAGTTCCTCTCTGCCGGTCTTTTTGGTAGTCTTTAATGTTAAACTCCAAATCTCGAAGAAGCTCCAGCCCAACAGGATCCAAATCTCGAAGAAACTCCGGCCCAACAGGACCCATATCTCCACCAGCCAGACCTCCATTTTTAGTGATAAAGCTTATGGGGTACTTCAAATCTTGTTTTATACTCCTTTCAAGTCCAAATGTCCCCCAGGCTCCAGCTTCCACATCCAATTCAGGCCAGGCTCTCCACATCAGATTTTTATTTTCCTTTTTTGTCATCATGTCAGGCTTCAAAATGTTGCTCTCCTTTAACTTCTGCAAAGTTTCAGCTCCTCCTTCCTTTTCTTCAGGGACAACATCTGTCACCTGCTCCATATTGTCAAAGCTCTCCGTTTTCTCTATTTGTTCAATTGTATAGGCTCCTTGTTTCAAGTCCTTATCAGGTTCAACAATGTTCTTTACTGCTGAATCCAGAGCTGTAACATTCATAGCCAAAACATCAGATTGGCCTTGTAACTTTCCCAAGAGAACAAAAGCTCTGTCCAATTCAGCCTGGATTTTCCTTCCTCCAGCCATTCCTGTAATGTCACTAAACCCCTCTAGGGGGATTTTAGTTCCTTAGTATTCCTTTCAGCTCAAGTCCAAAAGTCAGGTTATTTTGTATCAGCCCTTCCTTATTTTCAACAAATTATTACAAATTAACCAACAGAAGCAACAGAGACTAGGTTCTCCTTTTCCGTCTCGACAGCCAACTTGACAGCTCTCAAACCTTCCAGTCTTTCATCAACAGGCTCTCTCGTGGGACATTCCCGGGTCCGGGGGGGGGGTGCAACTTCAGCTCCCAAAATTAATCTTTTTATCCTCCAGCAAAAATTCTTATAATGTCAAAACCGTGAAATTAAAGTCTTTTACTAAAAAAAGAGAAAAGATTCTCTCGACCTTAGCTAGCAGGTCCTTTGCTTTAAATTGTTTACAAAGGGGGGGGGTGGACTTCCTTTTTAACCCTTCCCTGCTCGTTCCTGATCCGCAAAATTTTTCTTTAAGATTCCAATTTCCGTATTACTGATGGGTTGATGTTTTAAAGTATGAATGTTCCAAGGAAAAAGTCAGCGCTCTCCGATAATGGCTCGCGGCTTCACTCCGCAGATGAAGGAGTACTCTCAGCACCGCGCCGCACCCCGTCCCCGTTCCGAAGCCTTTAAAAAGGCTCCTTCATGGATTGGGGGAGGGGCGCAAATGGTGCCCGCCGAGTCACTACGCTCACAGGCTTCTACGCCTGTGATTTTAAGGGTCTCCACGTCGCCGCAGCGGTAAGACTCAGTCTCTGCAGAGCCGATTCCCTCTGGAGCTCGGAGGGAATCCGCCATTAAACGATGGCACCAACCCGGAAGTCTAGCAAGTGTCTTTTTCAACCTCGCTGCCATCTATCCTCAGACTGTGGATAAGAACAGTAGCGAGTTGCCTACATTATTTATGACACACATTGTGCCATTTTTGAAGAATGGTCCTTTTTGTTTAGCCACTTTTTCAAAATTAAAATATTTGCTACCAAGTAAATGTGTAGCTAATGGCATCTACTGCCTGAATATCTAGAAAAGAAAGAAAGAAAGAAAGAAAGAAAGAAAGAAAGAAAGAAAGAACCCAGGGAACATTTTGTAAAAGTTAATGCTGTTCTAAACGTCTTGCGATTAAGTACCAGATTATTATGTAAAGATGGTTCAGATTGTAAATGCTTTTCTTGGTTTATGTATAGGTCAGATTCTAATTTATGTTTAGGTACCGAAATGACCAAGGATTAAATACACAAACAGCCTTGGCTCATACCTCCTTGTTCTGCTTCAGATGTTTGCTTTTCTTACTGCATCTTGGCATCTTTACATACTGTCAAATTGTTGAAGCTTTGCCTCCCTTGTATGGGAATGCGTGAATAGTCCAGAGAAAACAGCCGCTTGCTGAATTGCACTTACTGACAGAATGCACGGGCAAAATGGGGAGGGGGGGGAAGACTGCACAATTGACAAAAACGTGTTATTGGTTGCAGGATCTGTGGCACAGCATCTTGTCATTTGTACACCCTCAATTCTCTTTTTCAGCTGACACTAGAGCATTTAGAGATCTGAATATGCACATGAGCTTGTTTTTATTAGAGCAATGTATGTGTTTTTCTATTATTGAAAGCCCTAATTACTGATGTCCATTGCAATCACCAGCTGATGATATCCCTTCCTCATATATTTAAAGAAGCAGATAAGAAGAGATAGCATCTTAAAAGTGCTATGCATTATGGGCTGTACCTTTGCCTTGCCAAGTTAAGTTCTAGTGAGCATGCTGTGAGGTCACAGTATAGGAAACATTTTTTATTTTAGTCGTTATGCTAACACACACAGTAACTAATGCACCAATTGTACGCACACTTATTTCAGAGACCGCTGAACTCAGTGGGATTTATTGTCAAGTAAACAGGCCGGGAAACACGCAGGGCCAAGCTAACAACGAATAAACATGTCATCTGTCTAATATTATTAGGGAATGAAATCTTGGCAGCGTCCCTGAGATCCTTTAGCTGGAAATCACTCTAAGAGATGCAATCACACCGTAACACAATATTATTATATATTACTTTTGAGGATCTGGTAATGCATTAACAGGCAAAGATGTGGAATAATAATGTTTGCTGCACATAGAATAAATCCATAAATTTACTGTCTAACTAGGGTGAATGCTGGCTACAGCCTTCTAATGGAAAACCAACAACATCAGTTGCCTGAAATAATGGACATTTTTCGAGTCGCACTTTTCACTGGGAGATATGGGGGTAGAAGCTTAGTTTATGTTTTCTTCTATGACCTTGGAATAAGAGAGCATTGTCTAAACTGTTTGGCACTGACTCCTCAAGCAGCAAGTTTCCCCAGTCTCACCTGAAGATGTGGGGACTGAATCTGGGACCCTCTGTGGGCCTCATGTTCTCTGCCATGTGGTGTGTAAGCACAAATAAATTTTTCATCCTGTGTGTGTACAGCCTAACAGATGACCACCACGACCAGCTTTTGTGAGTGCTGGTTGTCTTTACAGGTAGGTTCGGGGGGAAAAAGAGCCCAGCTTTCCCACTTCCCAGACACTCAACTGCATGGTGTAATAGTTCGACCTGACACTATTACAGGCGTCACATCTGTACTTGTAAGAAATCCGCTTTTAAGTGTGGCATCACCTCAACTCCCTACCTATTTGTTAAGTATAGTAATTTAATTCACTGAAATTGTAAAGGCTTGCATGCATTATGATGTGTTTAGATCTGTCTGTTTGTTAACTGAATTCTAGAGAGTACTCTAGTAGTTTTCATGGCTAACGTTGGACACATGGAAGGTAACCAGTGATTTTATGTGAAGCAAGGTGACTGTGTTTTAGAATCCACTGTGAACACCACTAAGTTGATTAGAGTGCCACAGTGCCTCTTCTCTGCTTGAAAGAGAGAGAGAAAAGCTGCAGGAGAAGGAAAAAGTGGAAATCTCTCATAGGAGTTGCCAGGCATGGCCGAAATTGAGATACAGAAGGCTGAAAGTGCTGATCTCTGGAAAGACAGGAAAATATAGTAGTTTGGAAGTTAGAAGAAGAGACTCTAAGCCCATGCTTGGATGAGCATGTGACTGTAAATATGTTTTAATTCATCTCTAACTATATGATTCTGCACGTAAAGTTTTTGAATGATAAAGTCTGGTCACTGGTTTAATTTCCCAAGAAGGGAGTCAGTCATTTATATGATTTGAGCTTCTCAGCTGCAATTTCACTACTCTTACTTCAACACTATTGACACTGGGCTGTATTCTTTTTGGCACCTGCTTAAAACATTTTTGCTTAGGCAAGCTTATCTATACAAGTAGCATGCTGGCATGTATGTTAATCTCTGTTGATTTTAATTATTGTTTGAATATTTCCTAATAATAATAATAATAATAATAATAATAATAATAATAATAATAGTACCCTGCCCATATGAATGGGTTGCCCTAGCCACTCTGGGCAGCTTCCAACAAAATATAAAAACACAGTAAGACGTACACAAAACATGAAAAAAATTGCCTTCAGATTTCTTCTAAAAGTCATGTAGTTGTCTATCTCCTCGACATCTGTTCTCACAATGAGGGAACCGCCAGAAGGTCCTTGAAGCTGGACCTCAGTGTCTGTGCTGTAAGATGGTGGAGATGCTCCTTTAGTTAAATAAGTATTTGACTGTCTTTTAATGATAATTTTAATTTTCACACACTTGCTCCCACCTTCCGGGGTTCTGGCCAATGCTTGCAATGGTGGTGGGGTAACCGTCAAGCATTAGATGTGTATTTTTAAGTTTTAACATATTAAATTTACATTTATTAATATTAGTTAGATATATCTACATTGTGGCTTATTCTACCACCATTGTTTTTGCTTGTGTGCCTGCTGTTAACTCCAATAACTTCTAAAGTTGTGAGGGAAACGAAAGGACTCAGATGTTAGGCTGCGGACGCACAACCTTCTGATGAGCTCCTGGTTCCATGGATTAAGCCAGAGAGTTCAGAAGTCCTTCCAATAGTCCTAAACCACTCATGGATTCTTAGGGGTGAGGAATCCAGTGGGATAGACACAGCCAGGATTTGACCACAGATAAATCTGAAAACAAGCAGAAGTTCAGCATAATTTCCTTCATACCTTTCTACCTTTACAAGCGGAAGAATGAAAGTTACATTTGCCACTCTGTAATTGGATGTTTCAGTTTGCAATTGTTAGATTCTCGACAGGAGGCTCAAAATGGCACAGCTACCTTTTGATCCATCCTTCCAAAAATCTATCCTTCCCAAACGTACAAAAGAATAAAAAATGAATGGAGGTGAGAACACTCAGGGAATGGCTAAGCAGTTCAGATCAGCTTTGTGGCTTTCTGCTTCGAGCGTTTGCCTGTGACGTGAAGTGCATATGAGCAGCAGGGGGGAAAAATGTGCGTCAAAACAGGCCTGCACAGCAGAAGGCCCAGGGGCCAGTTGCATACCTGCCAAGTGTCCCGGGGAAAAGGGGTATCCTGTTTTCTTGTGTGAGATTGTGGCAGCCATTTTGGGTGCTGCAATCTCGCACCAAAGAAAGCAATTTTTCAGGGTGGGATCGTGGAGGGGTCACGGGACTCTCCTGGGAGCACACCCCATTTGCAGCTCCCTGCACTTCCTAATATGGACAGTTTGTGTTCCTGTGTCAAGGTTTTTGGAAAGGCATCTGATGTCTAAAGTAGATGTGACATGGAAAGGTCTGTTGCTTAAGCTTTCCACACCTTTCTGTTTCTCTCTCTCTCTCTTTTTTAAAATATTTTTTTTTTATTATGGAACAACTGAAAGACAAAGAGAAGAAGCTTAGAGGAAACCCAAAGAATTTGCAGATCCAAAAAGAAATTAAAGCCCTACAGGTTTAATATTCGCTGTTAGTAAATCAAGAAATTGAATGGAAGATAAGAAGGATGACGCAAAGAAACTTTGAATCTGCAAATAAATGTGGGAAATTACTAGCTTGGCAATTAAAAAAGAGACAAAAACAAAGTAGTATTACAAACATTGTTACAGAAGGAAAATCGGTAGAGAAACCTGCAGACATTAGAAAATGTTTTTATAAATATTATAAGCAACTGTATAAAAAAGAAAAAGAAGATCTAGGGAAAATCGAGCAATTTATAAAGAACAACGGATTGCAACGGATTCTGAAAGATAAAGAGAATCTACTAAATGGCGTAATTACAAGTCAGGAAGTGGAACATGCAATAAATTCAATGCAACTTGGCAAGACACCAGGACCTGATGGTCTATCAGCGAAATATTATAAGACATTGAAAGATTGGCTGATACAACCTCTGGTAGAAATATCTAATTCAATTTTACAGGGGGGAGGGGGAAAGCACCTGAAACCTGGAAACAAGCTTACATTACTCTGATTCCTAAACAGGGTAAGGATAGATCCAACGTTAAAGACTACAGACCAATCTCCCTACTTAATGTGGATTATAATTTTTTTGCAAATATACTGGCTAATAGGCTAAAAAAGATTTTATCGGAGTACATTCATAAAGACCAGGCAGGATTTCTGCCTGGAAGACATATGAAAGACAATATTAGAAATGTTGTGGATATTTTGGAAAAGTTAGAAGCAAGAAAGAGTTGTAAAGCAATGTTAATGTTTATTGATGGTGGGAAAGCCTTTGACAATGTTTCTTGGAGTTTTATGTTACATAACTTAGAGAGTATGGGGATAGGTCATGATTTTATAAATGGTATTAAAGCGATCTATCAAGAACAAAAAGCTAAAATTATTGTAAATAATGTGGTTTCAGAGGAAATTAGAATTGAGAAGGGAACCAGGCAAGGGTGTCCACTGTCCCCTCTGCTGTTTATCTCGGTTCTGGAGGTCTTGCTAAGTAGGATTAGAAAAGACGAACAAGTTAAAGGTATTACAGTAGGTTCAAAACAATATAAATTAAAAGTCTTTGCTGATGATTTAGTTCTGACATTACAAGATCCAGACTCCAGTGCAGTTAAAGCACTGGAACTAATACATGAGTCTGGTCAGGTAGCAGGATTTAAATTAAACAAGAGCAAGACCAAAGTAATAGAGAAAAATCTGGATAATGAAGAAAGGAAAACATTACAAGAAAAAACGGGCCTAGATTTTGTGAAAAAAGTTAAATACTTGGGGGTGAACCTGTCTGGGAAAAATTTGAATTTGTATAAGGATAACTCTGAGAAAATATGGAATGAAATTAAAAGAGATTTAGAGGTGTGGTCTAACTTAAAATTGTCATTAATGGGCTGGATTTCTGTGATTAAGATGAATGTGCTGCCAAAGATGTTTTTTTGTTTCAAGCCCTCCCAATTATAGACAATGTGAAATGTTTTAAAGAATGGCAAAAAGCTCTTTCTAGATTTATCTGGCAGGGGAGGAAACCCAGAATTAAATACAAATTACTTACGGATTCTAAAGAAAGAGGGGGATTCTCTCTGCCAGATTTAAAAATCTATTTTGAAGCTGCTGCACTTTGTTGGATTAAAGAATGGATGAAATAAGAAGATACAGATTTACTAGATTTGGAAGGATTTAATAATGTGTTTGGTTGGCATGCATATTTGTGGTATGATAAAGTAAAAGCCCATAAAGCATTTAAAAATCATATAATTAGGAAATCGTTGTATAATGTTTGGATAAAATCCAAAGACCTTTTAGAAAGAAAGACGCCCAGATGGCTTTCACCAATGGAGGCAAAGGCCCAGAAAAAATTAAATATGGATACCAAATGGTTGAGATATTATGACTTCTTAATAGAGGAAGAGGAAGGTTATAAATTAAGACCATTTGAGCAAATTAAAGATAAGTTAAATTGGCTACATTACCACCAGATTAACGAATTGTATAAACTGGATAGGAAAAATAGTTTTGCCTTGGAAAAATCCAAGTTGGAGATGGAGTTGTTAGATACTGAAGGTAAAAACTTATCTAAAATATACAAGCTTTTGCTGAAGTGGCATACGAAAGATGAACAAGTTAAATCGGTGATGATAGATTGGGCAAGAGATTTAGGACATAATAGAATGTTTGAGGACTGGGAAAGATTGTGGAAGAAAGGGGTGAAGTTCACCACATGTACTTTGTTAAAGGAAAATATTATGAAGATGATGTATAGATGGTATTTGACTCCTGTAAAATTAGCAAAGATGTATCATAACTGTGATAATACATGTTGGAAATGCAAAGAAAAGGAAGGAACATTCTTTCATATGTGGTGGACCTGCCCCAAGGTGAAAGGCTTCTGGGAAAAGATTTATAATGAACTGAAAAAAATGTTGAAATATATATTTACAAAGAAACCAGAGGCCTTTCTTCTTGGAATAATAGGTTCGGAATTGCCCAAGAAAGATGTTAATCTATTTTTGTATGCCATAACTGTGGCTCGTATTCTGTTAGCTAAAAAGTGGAAAACTCAAGAATTACCCACAGTAGAAGAATGGCAGATGAAGATGATGGATTTTATGGAGCTAGCCGATCTAACCGGAAGAGTCCGCGACCAGAAGGAGGATGAACACCATGAAGAATGGAAGAAATTTAATGATTATTTAGCTAAATTTGTTAAGCTAAAATAACTGGAAATAGCGTCCAGATACTTAATGGGCTTAGGATTGTACTTATGTTAACTGACAAAATAATATGTTTAATACAAGAAGGAGAAGTTTTAAAGATGTTAATGTTTAATTTAAAGGGTATTACAATTGGGATTTGGAAAACCGTTATAAGGATATGCAATGAAATTCAAATAAGGGGAAATGAGGAAATCGTTTTACAAAGTAAATAACTGTTATTTTCAATAAGGTTAGGATTTATGTTTGTTATGTTTTGTTTGTTTTATGTTTTTGTTTGTCGTTGATATTGTAAAAACTAATAATTTTTTATTAGTTTTTTTAACACATCATTTTCAACAGTAATTAAGCATACTTTTACATCTTATACAATTTTTTGACTTCCATCAATCACATCTGAAAATTTTCCAATCTAATCACTTAATATACATTTCTTACTTTCACTATTACATTTAAGTCTCATAACTAATATCTCTATTCTTTTCCTATTTTGCAATGTTTCATATAATTCCCCTTACAAAACTTACTGTAGTCCTACTAACGTAGTTTGTTGATCACAGTTGCTCTTCAAATAGTTTGTATATTTCTTTCAATCTTCTGTGAATCTCTGGTCCCGCAGGTTTCAAATCCTTCTTGTCATTTTATCTAATTCTGCATAGTCCATTAATTTTGCCTGCCATTCTTCCTTCGTCGGAATTTCTTCTCGCTTCCATTTCTGGGCTAACAATACTCTTGCTGCTGTTGTTGCATATAGAAACAATTTAACATCTTGTCTATTAATGCCCTCACCTATAATACCAAGTAAAAATACTTACCTAGCAGGGGAGACACCTTGATCACCCCTTTCTGTTTCTCTTTCTCTATGTGATTTAGATTGGGGCCGCTGTGCAAGGAATGAGGGAGACTGCCCCTCACCTGCTATTAATGCATAGCTAAAAGCAGTTGGGAATGGGACGCGGGAGGTGCTGTGGTCTAAACCACTGAGCCTAGGGCTCGCTGACTGGAAGGTTGGTGGTTCGAATCCCCGCAACGGGATGAGCTCCCGTTAGACCTAACGGTCAGGGGCCCCTTTACCTTTTAAAAGAAGTTGGGAGGAAGGCGATTTGAACCAGAACCACAGCACGGAGGCACCCATGGGAGCTTTAGTTTAAGCTTTGTGATGACCCCCCATGATCCCTTCCAATTCTACAGTTCTGTGATTCTACTTGGGAGAGAGTGTTCTCACTTTGCTTGTGGAGAGTTGTATACAAAAATACACACGCACCACTGTTTCCAAAATTTTCCTTAAAGATCTAACTGGGCATTGTCCATCTGCCCGTCCTTCCATCCCTCCCATTGCAGCAGAGGTTTCATGTTTATCTCTCCACAAAAACGGCCATTCAGCAGCCTTTGTGCCTGTCATCTCGACTTTAAAAACAGAATTTATTGCCTTGTTTTCCTTTTAGTCGTTGGCGTTGTCCATGTGCAGCTGGCTTTGCAGATGTTTTCTGAGCAAAGGCAGTCAGTGACTTTTTAAGACCTTGCAAATGTCGGCAGAATTACAACCTTGTATGTTCCTGCTGCTTTGGAAGGCTGCAACACACGAGATGCTTCTGTCCTCCTAGACGTCTAGCTCATTCCTTGGCTCGCTGGACACAATTCAGAGAGGGAGAGTGCAGAACACAGTGCTTTCCCGACACTAAACATAACACAGATGTCCTATTAATATATGTAGCCATATGTATATGCCACACTTGCACTCGGTTTACAGAACTTAAATGTCAGAGTTGCATATCATGGACTATATTGCTGTGTGGAAGAATTTGGCTTCTTAGGTAAGCCTTTTCCAACTCTTGGCCCTCTGGGTGTTGTTGAATTACACCTCCTATCATTCCTGACTGTTGACCATGCTGAATGGAGCTGGCAGGAGTTGGGAGCATAGCTGTCAACGTTTCCCTTTTTTAAGGGAAATTCCCTTATTCTGAATAGGATTCCTCGCAAGAAAAGGGAAAAGTTGACAGCTATGCTTGGGAGTCCGGCAATATTTGCTATTGTTTTGCCATGCTATCGTGCAGGGGCACTATTGAGTGGGGGACGAGGGCCCCCCATTTTCAAGGACAGTGCCCTCAATATTCTTTGGCCTGTGGTGGGTCCTGTTGGGCCTTCTCACAGCTACAATGGGCCCCGTCGGGCCTTTCTGTGGCTGCACCGGGCCCTGCTGGGCCTCAGGGGCGTAGCAAGGGGGGCTGCGGTGGGGGCGGTCCGCCCCAGGTGTCACCACAGAGGGGGGTGACAAACAGGAAAAAATATTTTAATAATAAACTTATTGAAGCTCCTCTCTGAGAGGTGGGCAGGGTGTCACCCTCCTTGCCTTGGGACCTTCGTTCCACCCTCCCAACCCAGCTGGGCAATTGGCTGAGGGCTGTGGGCAGGGAAAGGAACGGGCTGATGCTGCTGAGGCCGACTGCGACCTGCTGCCCGTGGAGGCCGAGGTGGCCGCCAACAGCGCTTGGGCTCTGGGGCACGCAGGTGCTGTGAGCGACCTCCTGGGCTGCCGGGCTCCTTGCGAGGCTTCTTGCAGCCTTAGCCCCCACAACCTCTGCCAACAGTGCTTGGGCTCTGGGGCACCATGGATGCTAAGCCAAAGGTGCGTATGCTCACAATGTTCAGTAAATAGAGTGGTACCTCGGGTTAAGAACTTAATTCGTTCTGGAGGTCTGTACTTAACCTGAAACTGTTCTTAACCTGAAGCACCACTTTAGCTAATGGGGCCTCCTGCTGCCGCTGTGCCGCTGGAGCATGATTTCTGTTCTCATCCTGAAGCAAAGTTCTTAACCTGAGGTACTATTTCTGGGTTAGTGGAGTCTGTAACCTGAAGTGTATGTAACCCAAGGTACCACTGTAAACCAGAAAATAACACTTGCGATTGTATCGTATTTTTCCCTTTAATACTTTCCAGGGTGTGTGTGTGTGTGTGTGTGTGACAAGAAAGTGCATCAGCTGTAGGGATGTTGCAGAATTCTGTCAAAACAGGAAACAATTCTGGAAAGTTTGTCAGTTGGTGTGCTCTTCTGCAATCAGGAAAGGAAATCAGACAGGCAAATGGTGTCGGTATTCACTGTTACCCCTTCCCATCCAGTCCACAATCCGTTGCCATCCCCCTCACTCCTCCCTCAAAATGAATAATAATAATAATAATAATAATAATAATAATAATAATAATAATAATAATATATTATTTAAACCCTGCCCATCTGCCTGGGTTTCCCCAGCCACTCTGGGTGGCTCCCAACAGAATATTAAAAATAGAATCAAACATTAAAAAAACTTCACTAAACAAGGTGGAGTCATGTAACAATAACATAATAACTTACACTGTTAAATTTGGCCATAGCAAACGGTGGGCCAAATAAGGTGTTTTCTTTTTTCTTTTGAAGAACCTGAACTGCAGCAGCAAAGAAACGGCGCTGCTTGTGACACATACAGAGCAGAATGGGAAATTATATTTTTTTACATCCCTAGTCATCTGTGGCCATTCCACGATCAGGATCGTTTGGCTATAGTGGTTTAATCATTAGTAACCTTGAGGACAGACTATTATAATGTCTTTTATGTCAGACTACCCTTGAGGCTGGTTCAGAAACTGCAGCTGGTGCAGAATTTGGCAGCCCAGATGCTATTATACATGAGCTGCTGACAGCATATTACATCTGTGTTGAGGGAGCTGCATTAGTTGCAAATAGCCTACTGAGCAATCTGCAAGGTTCTTACTATTAAATATAAATCTTTAAACAACCTGAGACCAGTGTTGTCATCTTATTCACTATACCCCTGCCAGATCTTTGTGATCTGCTACTGAGACATGTCTGACAGAGCCTGGCATTGTCTGACCATCACTGATTTTTTAAAAAGTGGATTTAGTTACGGAAATTTCTACCTAATAGAATCAAGCTGGGACTGTCTCTAATGACTTATAGGCACCATCTTTAGACATGGTTACTTCAGCAAGCCTTATGAAAATAATTTAGTGATTTTAACCCCTTTTTTCCAGGCTCCCTCCCCAAACACAAACAGAGGATATTCTCTGCAAGTAAGAGATCATTCTTCAGACAAGGCTACCGGCTCTACACCAGGTGGGTGCTCAGGAGTGATCGTTCTGGAGTTTGGTAGCAGGGCCTGATGTTTGGAAGTGGGCAGAACGACAAAGATGTCCCAACAAATTTCCCCTCCTTGCAAGGTTTTAAAGATGTGGGATGGTGCGCTGACTTGTGAGACTCAATGCTGAGCTTGCAAGAGTGTGCTCTGTCGGGGCAGGTGAAGGTGGTGCCTGGTTCTAGGTGACAATATTCCTTGCGCCGTGCTGTGCTGCACTCCTGCTTTCTTCATACACAGGGCAGCCCTGTCCTCTGCTTGCCCCTCAGAGCTGGGGCATCATGTGGCACCAGCCTCTCCCTCTTCACACCCATTCTCCAGCATCCACTACTAACTCCCCAAGGGAGGAGGACAATAAAACAATAAACAGGGTGGTGATACAATGACCAAAGGTGTTGTGGGCTTTGAAGACGCTCGAACTCAGGACAAAAGGGAGAAACGTGCTCAGAGGAAGGCACGCTTGGCAAACCCTCACTGTGATGAACTCTCACTGTGGAAGGACGTGTGGATCTAGAATTGGCCTCCACAGTCATACGGACTCACTGTTAAAACCGTGTTTATGGAAGACAATCTTACTTGGCTACGAGTGATCGCCAAAGAAGAAGAAGAAGACAATGACTACTGCAATCGACACAAGATAATATCACCAAGGCAACTATCTGTAAACAAACAATAAACGTCCATGAAAATGGCAGTAGTTTCTTTCCAAAATAAGTAGTTTCTTTCCCAAATAAGTTTTATCTTAAACAATAGCAAATGCAGTAAATAAAGAATTCACTTGTGATATACCAGTGGTTCAGGGCTTGGACGTCGTTCCGGTAATTTGATGTTTCGTTGTTAAGGCGCTTAGTCATCAAGCTTTGTAGTAAATAATATACAAGAGAAGACAGAATGTAAACGATTTAAAGAAGGGGTATATCCGTCCCCATCTGCATGTTTCCATTGGGAGGAGCATAGAAAGAGGATGATGTCCTTTGGCTTGTTAAACCTCCTTAGGATGAGGACGGCAGCAGCAACCATGGAGAGGCAACAGGATGCCACTGCTGAGGACCATTGCCGTCTCATCCTCCTTCCCAAACTCTGCAGTGGCAGGAAACAGGGAGAGGGAAACAGGGACATTCTGGGATCAAATCAGAAGCCAGGACAGCTTTCATAATTATTTTGGTATTATATTTTTTATTAAATTTTCACATTTTACAAATTAAACATCTTTTCTTATACCAAACGTTCATTGACTTACCTCCCTCCCCTTCCAAGGTTCTTTTAACTTATCCAGCATTTCTGCAAAGTTTAATCATTCAATTTACCTTTCTTGCAACACTTCACAATATGCTATACTGTTGAATTACTTTAATATTGCCAGCGTTTTTAACTGTGCACAATTATTTTCAATATACTCAACAAAGATTTTCCACGCCTCTTTAAATACCTGTTCTTCTTGTTCTCTTATACTGCTTGTTAGACCTGCTAACTCTGCAGATTCTATCATCTGAAGTTGCCAGTCCTTCTTACTAGGGACCTCTCTCACTTTCCACTTTTGGGCTATCAAAATTGGAGCCTCTGTTTTTGCATACAAAAATAATTTTTATGACTCCTGGAAACCGCGATTTGAACAATTCCTAATGAAAATGCCTCTGGTTTTGGGTTGTTTTTTTTTTTGGAGGGGGAAGTTATTTTAAACATTTTTTTCATCTCATTATATATCATATCCTTTGGTACACTTGGGCAGTATTTCCTGTTCCTGACAACTATAGTATCTGCAAATCACTGACTACTTGTTCTTTTTCTTTCTAAAAGCATACGTGGCTGGCACTGGGCACGATCCACCGGGGAATTCTCCTGAGTAAGCATCGTTGTGATGACTCACGGAGAAGATGATAGTACCCATTCGTTGCAATGAGACTTGAGAAGGACACTATTCCAGTGGATTGGGCCCCTTGAGAATATTTCACTTGTTTTCCTTGGCCTGTAAAAGAGCTCTATGTCACTCAAACCCTTGCTTTTCATAGTACAGTCGTACCTCGGAAGTCAAACGGAATCCGTTCTGGAAGTCTGTTTGACTTCCAAAATGTTCAGAAATCAAAGCACGGATTCTGATTGGCTGCAGGAAGCTCCCGTGGCGAATCAGAAGCCATGGAAGCCATGCCAGACGTTCAGCTTCCAAAAATAGTTCTCAAACCGGAACACTCACTTCTGGGTTTACGGTGTTTGGGAGCTAAACCGTATGGTATGGCTGTATTAAAATTAGCTAGCCTTAAAAAAGCCATCATCTCACTTGCTTCAGGCTTTTTGAGAGTGCTTTTACCCCACTGAAAGATTGTACTGGGTCTATATTTATTAGCATTTGTGCAGCATTACGCTATCTGAGGCATCAGCAATAATGTTTAAAGTATTTTGTCATTGCCAGCATGTGGGTAACAAATCCTGAAATTGCTCTGTTAGCCTTTGTCATGCTCTTGCATACAACATTCATCCGTTTTATTTGGATTTTGTCATTTGCGAAAGGGATGTTTTGAATTAATTCCTCCTTGCTAGAAGCAGGCATTCAAAGAGTTTGCTACCACTAGCCTTGGATTTGATGTGACGGAAATATATTTAAGGCAAAGCAAAACACACACACGAAACTTGCATTGAAAGCTCATTGTGACCGCGTTCACGCAAAGTGAATTATATTAATAGCTTGCTATTGTTAAAATGTCAAGAATCTTCCCCCACCTCACATTTTGAAGGATCATTTCTCTGTTCAGGGTATTTGGCTTTGCTTATCGCTTCTGACGTGGGAAAAGGATAAATGTAATCTTACATGAAATATTCAGCTTCCCTCCACCTCTCCACCTCTTTCTCTTAGACGATCTAAAGGAATAGTTACATCGCTGACACATGGAATGTAGCTATGAACTAAAGGAGAATTCCTTCAGTTCACCAAAACCCACATTCCTTAATTAAAGTCACAGGCAGTTCAAGTCATATTAGGCCTGTATCTGCTCTGCTGTTTATCAGCCTAGTACATAATGGTCAGGGATAAGATAAACTCTCAGAGAGTTGGCTGAAGAAGTGTGTGCATATGAGTGAAAGATCATTCCTGCCTTTGAACCATCTGCATAAACACTCGATAAAGGAATGAGTTGCACAACTTGAGGTTAATGCAAATCAGGAACACACCAGGGCCAAATTAGATGTGAGGCTAACTGCACAATTGGATTTAACAAATAACAACCACAATATGTTTCTGTGCGAAGCCACACAAAGCAAGACTGGGCTTAATCTTTTCCTCCCTGCCACAGTCCTGATTAAATTAGTTCTCTCCCAAAGTTGCTATTTTGCTAGGAGAGAAGTGTCTATTTATGCCAAAGGCAGCACTCAAGACGTTTTTATTTTTTTGTGGGGAGGGAAATTCATTGGGATCACGGGTTGGGAAAGTAGGGGTTAACTGATTCCTCCCCCAGCCATATTTCAGATGATCATAAACTAGGCGCAGAAAGTATTCCTCTACTTTTCACTATTTTTCATTTTCTTTAATTGTCCCAAACTTTCTCAAAGGAAGAAGAAATGCGAGCCATTGTTTTAGTATGCTAGCCAGGGACGCAGCAGCGATTCATTCTAATGGTTTTGCTCCAGCAAGCCAAATCAAATTCAAAGTGATGTTTTCATCTGAAAGTCTATTTGGATCCAAGATGGATGAAATGTTTTATTTTAATTAAAGCCATTCCTTGCAGCTCCATAAATAAATATACTACTTTGTATTCCATCAGCGAGGAAATTCTGGCTGCAAGCTTGGCAAGAGCAGCAAAAAGCTTGCTCTCCTTTTTTCAAGAGGGAGAAGAAAGGCAGGCTCAGCTGGTTCAGATCAAGAATGTTTCTTCATATTCTCTTTGAATTTCCACTTCGTTTCTTTATTATCCATTATTACTATTGCCCGATAGTGAGTGATGCTCAGTTTTGCACGATTTGCATATGCATATTAATCCCCTTTTCTTTTTTCTTTTTTTAAAAAGCAGAGACATCACCTTGCCAACAAAGGTCTGTATAGTAAAAGCTATGGTTTTCCCAGTAGTGATGTATGGATGTGAAAGCTGGACCATAAAGAAGGCTGATAGCCGAAGAATTGATGCTTTTGAATTATGGTGCTGGAGGAGACTCTTGAGAGTCCCATGGACTGCAAGAAAATCAAACCGATCCATTCTGAAGGAAATTAGCCCTGAGTGCTCACTGGAAGGACAGATTCTGAAGCTGATGCTCCAATACTTTGGCCAGCTCATGAGAAGAGAAGACTCCCGGGAAAAGACCCTGATGTTGGGAAAGATGGAGGGCACAAGGAGAAGGGGAAGACAAAGGATGAGGTGGTTGGACAGTGTTCTCGAAGCCACCAGCATGAGTTTGACCAAACTGTGGGAGGCAGTGGAAGACAGGAGTGCCTGGTGTGCTCTGGTCCATGGGGTCACGAAGAGTCGGAAATGACTAAACGACTAAACAACAACATTATTCCCCTTTTCAAATAGTAAATACACCCATTCACATTTGTTAATATGCCTGCTCAGGTTCCAATAAAGGGATCACCCAAAGGCAGATTTCTTTGGGTTTTCCAATGGCATCTTATCGCCACCTAACCATAAATATTGGCAAATTGGCACACAACACTTTGTGGGATATGCTAATATGTGTACAGCAGACCCAACAAGTGTCCCTATTTCCCAGGATTTACAGATCTGATCCTGGAATGTCCTGCTTTTCCTTAGGACGTCACTATATTCACTGGATAAATGTCGGAGGTATTGTAAACAAAATCTGCACTTTTCCCCTTATGGGGTATCCAAGAGCCCGTATAGAGTCCTTATGTCGGTTCCCTACAGGTAGGAGAAAATAACAGAGGCCAACCAGAGAATATTGAGAAGCAAAGCAGCTAGTAAGCCTGATCTTTATTGATCTGTCGCAATACACTCAGGAAAGGAGGAGGACCCAGAACCAAGGTATGCCTACCCTTATATAGACATTTTAAATTCCCAGCCCTGTAGCCATACATCATACCTACATCACAGAAAAGGTGGTCTACAACAGAAATTTGAATGTTGTTTTTCCTGTCTGTCAGGTTATCTGATTGCCTTTCCTGGTAGTCTGCCCATTCCTTTGAGATGGTGATTTCTCAATTCCTGAGACAATGGGAAGGCTCCCTGACCCCCTCCCTCCTTGCAGACAAAACATTTGGTCAGTTTGGGAGTCAAAATGGTTTCAGGTCAGTCTTCCTGTGCTGACCTATGTACATGCTTGGTTGGTACATTTATGAACATTTATTATATATGAGAGACCTTAAATTTTATTATTACAGAGGGTATGGAGTTATGTGACCCCTGAGGCAAGGCGATAAGTAATGACACAGCTTCTAGAAGACATCTGAAGGCAACCCTGGATAGGGAAGTTTTGTTTTTTTTAAAAATGTTTAATGTTTGATTCTGTTTTCATATATGTTGGAAGCTGCCCAGAGTGGCTGGGGCAACCCAGTCAGATGGGCAGGGTTTAAATAATTAAATTGTTATTACTATTATTATTATTTTGGAATAGGGCATCCCTCTTTTCATCAGAGAAATGTTGGAGGGTATGTGTACAGGGGAAATAAAAATTATTTGGCTACAATGCAAGTGCTTGTTTGAACCCACCCAGAATCCTGATTTCGGATTTTTAGAGAACAGATCTTGAATGGAGAGAGACATTTGGCAACGTTTGCCATTGTCTTATAGAAAAGGTGGTGCAGATTTTGGAAGTTGTTGTTTGCCTTCGTATGACAACTATATTTTAAATTCAAGTCTCCTTTGCAAGAAACTGAAGTCCAAGAACCTTCTGTTCCAAAAGGAAGAAAAAAAAGCAACTAGGTATATTCTGGACAGCTTTTACTGATGACTGAAAGCTGTGTTCAGCAGTATCTTGCTGGTTCTTAAATTATAGAGTAGAAATCAATTATTCTTCATTGCAATGAGCTGGAATATGAAGCATATGGAAACAGAATCTATTTCCCATCATGTCATCTTGTAACTGTGGGCAAAATACCTTCTCTTAGCTATGAGCTATTTTAATGTGACAAATTGCTCTCATTCTCCCTTCTTTCCCCCAAGAGCCCTTCCATTAACCGGTCAAGAGTTTATTAAGGATATATTTATTTATATTACTGCCCTGCTTAAGCCTTATTTATCATCCTCCATTTTACAGTTAAGGGTTGTTAATGGGTTGTTTTCCTCATAATCAGAGCTTCAGCTAACGTAAATATAGCATAGCATGTAGTTTCTCCCTGTGGAGGGGGGGAAAAAGCAAAGGAAGAAAAAAAGGATGAACAGCAGTAGATGTTGTATTTATTGGACTTCTTAAAAGAGAGCATGAAATAGTGCTATATTCCAAATGGCTGCTTTTTAGACGAGCATTATTTTTACAATCATGCAATAAAAAGAAAACACATATTTAGAAGCCAGAGGGGTATTTTTCCTTATGAAGAAAAAGAAAGGGCGGGGGAGAGAAAGCAACATAAAAGTAAAATTATTCTGCAGCCTATACCTATAGGAGCCAAACTGTCAAGCTGTTGTTGGCATCTGTCTGTCTTGAGAGACAGTAGAGTGACCTGTCCAAAATATTCATCTGCGTTTAATGAAAGCAATTTTTAAAAACCACTCTAAATGCCACAACCCTACGCAGAATCCATAATGTAAGTACTCTATAGAAACAATATCATTTGGCTTTACTACTCCTGGCAACATATCATTATGGATGTTCAGGAAATACATTATGCGATTTATCTGTGAGAGGAAGTCCTTCGGTTTTGGGTAGTTAACAAATACATGTTTTTGAGGGATTAGTATCAGGTTCCAACGTTTTTTCTGGATTGGGACTTGCCAGTCCTGTAGTATGTGCTGTAGTAAGTAGTGGGCCACATCCTCTTTAATACCTATATTTCTAATTGGTTTCCTTCCAGGGCTCTGAGATGTTACTTCCGTTATTGTGTTTGTTTCAGGGCTCTGCTTCAGGATTTCCTCCTCAGGTGTTAACTGGGGTTTTGCCTTGTTTAATTCCACTTTGCCTTTCTCTTTACTGCCCCGTGGGGCAGATTTATTTAAGCCTGGTGTAGAGGATGGTGGAAGTAGGTTGCTGTAATGGTTCTAGGGTTGCTCGTGCGTAAATCGTCGCCACACCTGGCTGGGCTACCTGGGTGAACCCTTTCTGTCTGGACAGCCACTCACCTGTGGCTGTCTCAATCGCTGGCATAATCCGTCAGTGGGCGTTTCTTGAACTTCTTCCAGCAAAGAAGTTCTTTGACGCCAAGTCTCCTCCTACTCTCCCTGCGCGGAAGTCTTCTGCGCAGGGAGAGTGTGGGCAGCGGAGGACCCGTGCTCTCCCCGCTGGTCTCTGCCGAGGAGTCCTGGAGCCCCCTCGCTGATTCCCCCATCTGCCCCCCTTCTCCACTGGTGCTATGCTGATTTCCTTCCCCAGCAGATGGGCTGCCTCTCTCCCTACTGGGACCCTCTCTGGCATCCCTCTGGAGCCTTCCCTCCACCTCTGGATCTGATGGCAGTTCCCTGACAGTTGCCATTGTTTTTTTGCGAGCGCGATGGGTTATCTTCAATTTCCTTAGTGTTTTGATATTTTTGCTTTTCTTTTTCTTTGCTTCTGGTTTATATCTTTGTGACTTCTTGCTGGTTACTGAGTGGTTATCTGCTGGTTATCTGCTGGTTCAGGTAGGTTGTTCATTTGGTCAGTGTCATTTGGCTCTGTGCCTCTTTCTTGAGGTCTAAAAATTTCCACTAGAGTCAGAAGTAGCCCATTTGTCTACGCAGAATTAAGTCCACTTGATTTCATTTTCACCTGTGCCGTGAAGACAAAAGAAAACCAGAGTTCAGTGCTCTAGGTTGTGCCCTTTCTACTGTAGGCATCTAGGTCATAGCAGCTAGAAGAGAAGAGGGCTGCAGAGGTCAGATAAAGAGCCGTTTTTGGAGGGGGTGTACCATTTGCCATCCTTTGTGGACCCCCTCGGAAACTTCTCTAGCCTGGAACCAGGCACAGGGGTAGCAGCTGAATGAGGAAGCTCCATCAACCTTGGTGTGGCCCGTATTCTAAGCAAGCGTAGCATATGGACTAGAATGATGCCAGCAAATTCCAAGAAGCCTCTTCGTTATGATTTTTTTTTTGGGGGGGTTGATCCTTGCATTTGTTTGGACCCTTGGTGAGAGCCAAGGTCCTTGGGTAGAGTCCTAGGCAAAAGAGAGGTTGAGGAGAGTGTTGGAAGGAGAAGAATACATTATCTGTACAGTGGTACCTTGGTTGTCAAACTTAATTCATTCTGGGAGTCTGTTCGACTCCCGGAACGGTTTGAAAACCAAGACGCGGATTCTGATTGGCTGCAGGAGCTTCCTGCACTCAGTCGAAAGCCACATCGGATATTCGGCTTCCAAAAAACGATCGCAAACCGGAGCACTCACTTCCGTATTTGTGGTGTTCAGGAGCCAGAATGTCCGAGTACCAAGGCGTTCTGCAACCAAGGTATGACTGTATATAGGTAAAGGTACCCCTGACCATTAGGTCCAGTTGTGGCTGACTCTGGGGTTGCGGCGCTCATCTCACTTTATTGGCCGAGGGAGCTGGCGTACAGCTTCCGGGTCATGTGGCCAGCATGACTAAGCCACTTCTGGCGAACCAGAGCAGCGCATGGAAACACCGTTTACCTTCCCTCCAGCGGTACCTATTTATCTACTTGCACTTTGACGTGCTTTCGAACTGCTAGGTTGGCAGGAGCAGGGACCGAGTAATGGGAGCTCACCCCGTTGCGGGGATTCAAACCGCCAACCTTCTGATCGGCAAGCCCTAGGGTCTGTGGTTTAGACCACAGCACCACCCGCGTATACTTGTTAGTATATTTGTGCTCATGTTCTTTTGTGCACATATATTTTTGTAATTTTTTTTGTTTACGTTTCCCGCATGCCATATTTTGGATGTGACAAGATGCAAAAGTAAATAAACAGGCCACATGCCACAAATGTCACCAGCCGCTCGTGTCGCTAAAGTAGTACCACCATTGTTTTCACGTTCATGCACTGTTATCATGTGCTAGCCAGTTGGCCCGAAACTTCTATCACACATTGGTACTCTCCCTGAGAGCCTCTTCAACCTAAACAAGCTGTAACTGTCAATGGAAAGTCAACTTGGCCATGTCAAATTAATTATCACACGAATGTGGGACTCTAGCTGAAGAGATGCCCTAGCCTAGATTCTGCCCCAGCCACCCAGAGACTAGCAATTTCTCCTGCTTTGGTTGCATTGTAATTAACAGGTTTCTGCTTATAGTGTTTTGTTTTGCACTTTTTAAAAACATGTCATCTATTCATAATAGGTTTTGATATAGCAAATTATCTTTTCTGCAAGTTGTTTCCCTTTGTGTTTGCCAGAATCTGCTGTTCTCTCCGTTTTCCAGTAAATGATTGTTTTCTCTGCATTGCTTTACGTGTTGTAATTGCTTTGTTATCTATTTATTTAAAAAAGGTAGGTTCAGTTTACTCCTTTCATCACTGACAGAGCCTCAGTGAATGGGATTGCCACTCTCTCCTCATTACCATAGCTTTCTTCTGCTTAGTTTTTAACGATAATTGTCCTTGTCAGCTCTGTGTAACACTAGCTGCAAAAATCCTGTGGTTAAAACATGGGCGTGCACACACACACACACACACACAAGCACCGTCACACAACACAAAGACAAAGGAAGCTAGCAAGAGATTAATTAGGCAGGATATTTTGTTGATAAAAGAAATGTTTGCCTTTCATATCACGGAACAGCTGGGTTGGAATTCTCGGAGTAAACAGAAGATGACAAAATAATAATAATAATAAAAATAAAGCCGTGGTAGATTTTGTGTAAGCAGGACCCACGTTGGGTCCAAATGACACTTTTGTCGTGCCAAACCGATGTGAAGTTTTTTGAGTTTTTTGGTGCTTTTGCAGGATATGCACTTTAGTCCTCAAAGATAATGTTTCTTCAATTTGCTCAGAGTATCACACACAATTCACAACCCAAGCTACTGAGTGCATACAAATCGTACAGGGAGGTTTCGTGTGCATGCACACTTCTTTAGATACACTGAAACAGAAGTTTCCAGATCCTTCTATATAGGGAAACTTCTGTTTCAGTGTATCTGAAGAAGTGTGCATGCACACGAAAGCTCATACCAAGAACTAACTTAGTTGGTCTTTAAGGTGCTACTGGAAGGAATTTTTTTTGTTTTGACTATGGCAGACCAACACGGCTACCTATCTGTAACTCGTACAGGGAGGATCAGGGTCCTCAGAGAAAAATGGAAAGACTTGAGTCTTCAATTAAGCCAATTCACACATGATGGGTTTCTATATGGAGATCTTTTGCTGTGTAGCAAAAATGGACTGCATTATCACATCTCTACGAACACTGTGGGCTGCAGACCTAATACATACAGCAGCTCCATATCCTTGCTCCAAATATGTGCTTAACGTATTTAGGAGCTCCCCCATAAAATAAATTCTGTAGGCAGAGTACAAAGAAGAAGAGAATAAAAACGTATCAGTAAGGCTGTGATGCAATAAAGCCACAATGAGCTTAAGAGACGAGGGCCGTCTTTACCCAGGGGTGCAAGGGGTGCAGAGCACCCGGGTGCCAAATTCTGGGGGGCGCCAGGCACACGCTCTTGACTATCTACCTGTTATGAAATAATAAATACCGTATTTTTCCGTGTATTATTTAGACGACCTTTTTTTGCCCCCAAATTAAGTCTAAAATGGGGAGGTTGTTTTATACATGGGATATGCCTTGTTGAGACGGGTGTTACCATGAGTAGGCTAGTGTCAGCGGCGATTTGGTGGGCGATTGGTGACTGTGGCAATGTACGCTGTGTATTGGCTGCCGCTGCATCAATCGTGAGCGACAGGTGGCTGCTTCCACTGATTGGGCAGGTGATAGGTGGCAATGGCGACACGCTTGATTGCAAGCAGCACTCCAGTGGGTGAGTCATTTTTGGGGCTGAGGGGGTGGCTGCCTGTGGCAGGGAGGGGCACTGCCAGCCGCCCCTGCAGGAGCAGCAGCCAAGGCCATTCTGTGGGGAGAACCTGCAGGGTGCGGTAGGTGAGAGAGGACCCATACCCGATCGCCTCCCTGTGCGCATGCGCCCTTCGGTGTCCACCTGTCTCTTTCTCTTGTCTTGTGACATCCCCCGGGTGAAGATTGAGCCAGAAAACTGCTGGGCAATGATGTCTAATCTGGGGGCTAAACTAAACTTGGGTGTGCTGGGTGGATCTTTGCACCTCAGAGGTGCATATGCTAAGGAGATGATCAGGATAAGAACCTGAATTCAAAACTAACATAATACAACATACTGCAGGAAAAAACCAAAACAGTTATCAAATGCCTGCATCAAAACTACCAACTGCTCCACAGGAAGGGAAAGGAGATTGTTAGCCGCTTTGAGACTCCTTCGGGTAGTGATAAAGCGGGATATCAAATCCAAACTCTTCCTCTTCTTCTTCTACCCGCCAAGATTCTGCTAATGAAAATCAGGGTGTGTGTCTTTTGGCATTGCGCTCTTGTCAGCTGACTTGGGCGAGGGCATGGCACCATTGGAAGCACTGGATCACCCTCCTCTCCGAGCTCGGCTGCAGGGGCAGCACCAGAGAGGGGAAACAGGACAATCCGGGATCAAATCAGAAGCTGGGGTGGCTTCTGTAATTCCAGGATGTCCCAGGAAAATTGGGACACTTGAAGGATATAAGACAGTGAGGACACAAGGAGATGGTTTGGTCCCAAGTGCTATCTTCAGTTGCCTTGTGGGGCTGGCACAATGACACAGATTCTTCCTGTGCTATGAAGAGAGGTGCTTTTCCGATATGTCCCCTTCCCCAGCTATGGAATGCTCTCCCTAAGGAAGACCATTTGTCATTCACATTGCTGTCTTTTAGGAGTGAGACTAAGACTCTTCTGTCTTCCCAAACCTTTTCAGATCTGCTTTAAAGTCCCTGCGAAGAGTTTGGATTTGGATTTGATATCCTGCCTGAAGGAGTCTCAAAGCGGCTCCTTTCCCTTCCTCCCCCACAACAAACACTCTGTGAGGTGATTGAGGCTGAGAAACTTCAGAGAAGTGTGACTAGCCCAAGATCACCCAGCAGCTGCATGTGGAGGAGCGGAGACACGAACCCAGTTCACCAGATTATGAGTCTACCAGTCTTAACCACTACACAACACTGGCTCTCCTCCTCTCCCTGGTTTGACGTGAGAAGTTTCAGAATTCCAGTCACAGGGTAGAGGCAACGTCTGTGGCTGTCAACAAAGGATGAGGAACCTGTGAACCTCCAGATGTATGGTCAATTGTAAGCAACGATGGGGGTTGTAGTCCAACAATGTTTGGAGTGCCCTTGGTTTCCCATATTGCTCTAAGCATTCCCCTTTTGCCACCCATTATCATCCCAAGCTTTAATCAGCCATGGAAATAACTTTGGCTGCTGGAGCGGGAGAAAAGGTAAACCAGCCTAGACATTCAAGGCCTTGCCTAGGCATGAGAACATTCACTCCTGAGCCTATGAACTTGGTTTTCACAGAACCGCTCATCGTACTGGGCAGTTATACACTCAGTTTCATAATTCTGCAGACGCTGTTTCATGGTGGGTCTGTACCTTCTGTCTGGTGAAATGCTTTTTCGAGGTAATTGCAAGTTGAAAGAAACACTTTAGAGCAGGCTTTCAATTTTTATTTTTTTTTAAAAAATAGTGCTTCTAAGCAACAGCTTTCGGTACGAAACCCTCTAAAGTGTAATGGTGCCCAAGAAAAGTGCTTTAGCTAGTTTTTAATTATAACGAAAGGTGAAGGAAGAGTTCGCCAACAAAGCAACGCAACCCCTAACAATTTGTTCCAACTCAGTGAGGCCAAATGAGCCTTGAAAGAGAGATGAAAACATATCTCAGAGTGATCCTCAGTTTTCTTCTTTAACGGTGCAGAATAACAACATGTACAGGCATTTTATATTTTATTTATTTATCTAATACATTCTTGTACCACTTAATACGGCAAAAAAGCAAGAAAAAACCCCCAACATTCAGTAAACTAGATAAAAATTAAGGATGACTGTATGTCACAAATAAAACTTTAACAGTGGAGGGAGGCGAATGGGGGGGCGGTTCAAGTAGCATCAGTTGATGGGGAGTGAGAAAACTTCCTATTTTCATCTCAGGAATGTTGAAGGGTATGGAAGTTTTTAGGATACAGGAAGTGGCTGGCCTCAGAAGAATGCTCAGCTCTTTGGTTTATACATGAGTCACTTATTTCTGATTTTGCAGTGCTTTGACAGGAGGCTTTTCTGTTAAGTGTGTTGCTCCAAATGCACCCACCGGTATCTGAAGTGGGTTCTGCATGTGTGGAGCTGCTCTCTATTCTCTCAGTTCCTTATCTTCCAGTTCCATACCTTTTGGGTACCACATTTCCTGGTTTCTTCATTATATATTAGGGCTGGTGATGTATAGATAACACAACGGAACAGATCAGTTCCAGCGTCTAAAAATAGCTTGCCTGCATGAAGGGAGTGTGACAAACCTATCTTCCGGGAAAACAAAACAGGTGCTTTGTTTCATGTAGCCAGGCCATCTCCAAGGGAAATTTTTTGACATGACAAATTTGACATCTGTACACTACTTTGGTTATACTATATTGAACAAAAATAATATTTAGCATACCTATTGTATATTTTTGGTTTGGGAAGCAGAGGAAAGATACTGAATTTATTCGAGTCTAACGCACCATCAAATCTAATGTGCACCTCAGTTTTCAGAACCTTGAAACACACAAAGAAGTATTTGCCGTTGAATGTAAATGTGCCATCAAATGTAATGCGCACCTGAATTTTCTCAACACAATTTGGCCAAAAAGGGTGAGCGTTAGATTCAAGTAAATATGGTAATTGTTTAAGATTGCCATGATGTTTTCATTTAAAGTATCGTATTGGAAGAAAAAAATGGCGAGGGTTTACATTATATATGTAGCTTAGGACAGAGTGTCAGTTCAAGATGATTCATTGTGCTGCTTTCACAAAGATCACAACCAGGGAATATCTCTGAAAGGTTTGGGAGAATATGCCATTGCTAAATAAGAGGATACTTATTACATATAAAAGCAGCGATAATGGAAGCAGCTATTATTTTAAAATACCTAAAGAACATAGATCTAGATGTAATCTTTTCCCTGTGACTAATTCATACTTTTAGCAAATGCAATTCTTTGCTAGTAAGTGGTAAAGGTAAAGGTAAAGGTACCCCTGCCCGTACGGGCCAGTCGTGTCCGACTCTGGGGTTGCACGCCCATCTCGCTTAAGAGGCCAGGGGCCAGCGCTGTCCGAAGACACTTCCGGGTCACGTGGCCAGCGTGACAAGCTGCATCTGGCGAGCCAGCGCAGCACACGGAAACGCCGTTTACCTTCCCGCTAGTAAGCGGTCCCTATTTATCTACTTGCACCCGGGGTTACTTTTGAACTGCTAGGTTGGCAGGCGCTGGGACCGAGCAACGGGAGCGCACCCCACCGCTGGGATTCGAACCGCAGACCTGACGATCGGCAAGTCCTAGGCGCTGAGGCTTTTACCCACAGTGCCACCTGCGTCCCAGTAAGTGGTACGTAGATATAATATAAGTTGCAGTCACAAGATGAGCTCTGCTGGATCAGGTCAAAGGCCCATGCTGGTCTCATCCTGGTCTCACGGTAGCCAGCCAGATACTAATGGGAAGGCCACATACAGGTGTTAAGCATGGTTATTTGAGGGTGTGGCGAAAGACTCACTGCACTCCCAAGTAAATGTGCAGTTCCCTATGAATGTTTACTCAGAAATAAGTTCAGATCTGCAACCGAGGAATCACTGGATGAAATAAGGCTTTTAATTGAAACTATTTCTAAAGGATGTTTTTAATTCTAACTCCTATTAGAATGAAGCTTACTCTCAGGAAAGTGTGAGCTGGGTTGTGAGCGAAAAATAGGTAACCAAGGTCTGAGGGTCTGGGGGGGTATGGAAGCACTCTGAAAGTGGCTCAGTTCTCCCACAACAGAAAGTTGGCATGCCTGAAGACTTTGTATGGGCTTCATTTTTAAAGGAGCCAGCCTGATTTGTATTTAGACTATCAAGTTGATTGCTAACCCCTCAGTTCTTATGCCTCTCCCAATAGGACAATACAGTTATCAGCTCAAAATGCACAGAAATGGTCATTTTAGGTTAAGGACATGTGGTTTTTAAAAAGCACAGAATGATACGGAAATGAGATAGAAGAAGAAGAAGAGTTTGGATTTGATATCCTGCTTTATCACTACCCGAAGGAGTCTCAAAGCAGCTAACATTCTCCTTTCCCTTCCTCCCCCACAACAAACACTCTGTGAGGTGAGTGGGGCTGAGAGACTACAGAGAAGTGTGACTAGCCCAAGGTCACCCAGCAGCTGCATGTGAAGGAGTGGAGACATGAACCCAGTTCCCCAGATTATGAATCTACCGCTCTTAACCACTACACCACACTACCTCTCGATAGAATGGACATATGATTGAACACCAATGAAACTGGCCTGTACTGGAAATAGACTGATCCACCCATCCTTAGCAACAGGTACCCTAGGACTTAGAGATGGCACAACCCTGGGTATCTTTATTCTAAGTTGGTAATGTTGGATCAATCCATCAGCCTTTGATGGATGATTTAGAAGGAATGGGTTCCTGCATCACTTCCGTTGCGTGTGGTGCCAGTATCCATACTCAGCAGAGTTACATCTCTTTTTTTTTTAAATAAATTTTTATTTGTTTTCCAAACACATAATTAAAACAAACAATAAACAAAACAAAAACATACAAACATATACACATGTATAATTTCATAATCTTATTTCATACACCTTACTTCCTCGACTTCCCCATACCTCCCTTTTGCTGCATCCTTGTTTTACATTTCTTTAGCAACTCCTCTAGCTAACTAATTATTTAATTCACTTTCATTAGATTCTTTTTTCTTTAACTTATTAATTGCAGCTGCAATTCTCTATTTCTTATTCCTTGACATCTTAACACTCCTCAATTTTACAACAATTTTTAAGATATATCTTAAATTTCTTCCAATCTTCTTCCACTGTCTCTTTCCCCTGGTCACGGATTCTGCCGGTCATCTCTGCCAATCCCATGTAGTCAATCACCTTTGTCTGCCATTCTTCCAGAGTAGGTAGTTCTTGTGTCTTCCAATACTTTGCCAGAAGGATTCTTGCTGCTGTGGTGGCATACATAAAAAACGTCCTGTCCTTCCTTGGCACCAATTGGCCAACCATACCCAGGAGAAAAGCCTCTGGTTTCTTAGGAAAAGTCCACTTAAGGACTTCCTTAATTTCATTATAGATCATTTCCCAAAAGGCTTTAATCTTTGGGCAGGTCCACCAAAGGTGGTAGAAAGTACCTTCAGTCTCATTGCATTTCCAACATTTGTTATTGGGCAAATGGTAGATTTTTGCTAGCTTGGCTGGGGTCATGTACCACCTATAAATCATTTTCATTATGTTTTCTCTTAAGGCATTACATGCCGTAAATTTAACGCCGGTGGTCCATAACTGTTCCCAGTCAGCAAACATAATGTCATGACCGATGTCTTGTGCCCATTTAATCATAGCTGATTTCACCGTTTCATCCTGTGTATTCCATTTCAACAGCAAATTATACATTCTTGACAAATTCTTAGTATTGGGTTCTAGCAATTCTGTTTCTAATTTTGACCTCTCCTTCTGGAAGCCTATTTTCCTGTCCTGTTTAAATGTCTCATTTATCTGATGGTAATGCAACCAGTCTCGTACTTTGGACTTTAATTTTTCATAACTCTGTAATTTAACTTTTTCACCGTCTTGTTCTAAAATTTCACAGTATTTTGGCCATTTAGACTCCATATTAAGTTTTTTCACCTCTTTGGCTTCCATTGGTGACAGCCACCTGGGAGTTTTACTTTCCAATAAGTCTTTATACCGCATCCAGACATTATATAATGCTTTCCTGACAATATGGTTTTTAAAACCCTTATGCGCTTTTACCTTGTCATACCATATATATGCGTGCCAACCAAATCTGTTATCGAACCCTTCCAAATCCAAAATGTCTGCATTCTCAAGAAGCAGCCAATGTTTCAACCAGCAAAAAGCTGCCGATTCATAGTAGAGTCTTAAGTCCGGCAGGGCAAACCCCCCTCTATCTTTTGCATCAGTCAAAATCTTAAATTTTATTCTGGGCTTTTTGCCCTGCCAGACAAATTTAGATATGTCTTTCTGCCACTTCTTGAAACAGTCCATTTTGTCCAAAATCTGCAACGTTTGGAATAAAAACAACATTCTAGGCAACACATTCATCTTAATAACAGCAATTCGGCCTAACAAGGAGAGTCTCAACCTTGACCATATTTCTAGATCTTTCTTTACCTCTGTCCAACATTTATCATAATTGTCCTTAAATAAGTTCACATTCTTAGATGTTAAGTTTACCAGCAGAGTTACATCTCAGCGCAGCTCCTTCCTTGGAAGCGTCTTCAGGATTGAAGGTACACACAGGAGGCAGTAAACACTCATGGACGCCATAAAGATTCAGTCAAACGCAGAGGTTTACTCGGCAGGCATAAAAGCATATTGGTAGCAAATATATACAGATGTTCGCCACTGCCGTGGTCAAGGCAGGCTTCGAGTCCAACAAGAGTCCAAGACTCTCTCTCTCTGCTTCTCTCAAGAGGCAAGCAAGAGACTCACAAGTTACACAGAACTGTTGTTACCAGTACTTCCTGTCACACTGTGCGTGTCCAAAGAACGGTTCCCACAGAAAACGTCCTTGCATAGAGAAAACAATCTCAGCCTTCTGCTGCTTCTTGAAACTTCTTCTCTGTTCCCCTCTGTTTCTGGAACAAATGATTCTCTCTCGAGAGCCAGTGTGGTGTAGTGGTTAAGAGCGGTAGTCATGTAATCTGGGGAACCAGGTTCGCGTCTCCGCTCCTCCACCTGCAGCTGCTGGGTGACCTTGGACCAGTCACACTTCTCTGAAGTCTCTCAGCCCCACTCACCTCACAGAGTGTTTGTTGTGGGGGAGGAAGGGAAAGGAGATTGTTAGCCGCTTTGAGACTCCTGAAGGGGAGTGAAAGGCGGGATATCAAATCCAAACTCTTCTTCTTCTTCTTCCTCACACCGAGAGAATATCCAACAGTTAAAGGGATCTGTTCTGGAGATGACACAGACTGAGGAGGTTGAGTTGTCCACTATGACCCCAAGATCTTGTTCCTGGTCAGACACTTCCATGAGCGTGTATGTGAAGTTATGATTTTTTGCCCCAGTGTGCATTGCATTGCACTTGCTTACAACGAATTGCATTTGCCATTTTACTGCCCATTCACTCCATTTGGAGATACCCTTCTGAAGCTCTTCACAATCACCCTTTCGTTATTTAGTATGGATGTTGTAAGATTCAGGACAGAAGAAAGTACTTCTTCACAAAGTACACAGTTCAACTATGAGATTTGGTGCGACAAGAGGCAGTGAAAGCTGCCAACTTGGATGGTTTTAAAAGTGGTTTGGACAAATCCATGAAAGATGAAGTTTCTCCTTTTTTTGGAAATAATTTTTATTTGATTTTACAAGTGTAAAATTGTAACAATACAAAATACATATCCATATTTAGAGATTTCTCTGAATCTCTAAACTTCTCACCTTCCCTTCCATGGGTCCTATTATCAACCTTTTCAACTCCATATTATTTCATCATTCAAATTTTATATCTCTCCATTTTGTCCATAACATTTTCTACATTATAAGTGTTATTGTAATCCTGCTAATGTTTTCATCTACTTACAGTGGTCTCTCAGGTAAATTGTAAAATTTCTGCATTCTTTACTGAAGTTTTGGTCTCCTTGTTTCCTGAGCTTTCTGGTCAGTTTTGCCATTTAGGCATAATCCAACATCTTAGTTTGCCATTCTTTTCTGGTATGTCTTCTTTCCATCTCTGGGCTAGTAACATCCATGCAGCTGTTGTTACAAAGTCTTCTGGTTTCTTTATCAAAGTTATTTTAAACATTTTTTTCAGTTGATTATATATCATTTCCCAGAATACTTTTATTACCTTACAGGTTCACCACATATGGTAAAAGGTACCTTTTTCTTTACATTTCCAACAGATATTTGTACTTGTCTTATACATTTTTGGCAACTTACTAGGAGTCAAATACCACCGGTACATCATTTTCGTATAATTTTCTTTCAGCGTACAACATGCCGAGACTTTCAAATCAATTTTCCATAACCTTCACAATCTGAAATTTGAATATTATGTCCCAGATCCCTTGCCCAATGTATCAATGAAAGATAGTTTCTAACCATGATAGATATGTTCTACCTTCACGGTTGGAGGCAGTAGTGAATGCTTCTGAATATCTGTTGCTGGAAACCACAGGTGAGCAAAGGGCTGTTGTGCTGGGGTCCTGTTTGCAGGCATCTGGTTGGCTTCTGTGAGAATAGGATGCTAGACTATAAGGGTCAATTACCTGCTCCATCAGGTTCTGTCATACTTATAGAGTCCTCTACCCAGATCCATTTTCTCAGGCCTTGTCTACCACAAGGGCTCTTCCTTTAAAGAGGAAAGTGCATAAAAGTTGTAAAAATTGGATAAATGAATCATTTAGTGTTAATGTGTGAGATGTTTGATACAGGGAAAATATAGGCAACACTTGTCTGGAAAATTTAGGATATTACTTACTGGGAGAAACAATTGTCCAGGGAGAATAGTGGACAGATGTGATCAAATATTCTTCTATGATTTTTCATCCTGGTGAAACCTCCAGATGGGAAATGTTCTTCTGAGCATCTGTGCTTTTTTCCCCATCAGGAATTTCTTGACAAGCAGATGTGAAAATGTGAGTCAAAAACAACAGCGCAGTAGCATTTTCTAATTTTGTACACGCAACACAGGCACCTCTAGTACTTTAGTCACTCGGTTTATTTTATCTTTCAGTGTATGTCAACTTCATGAAAGTCATGGTTGCTTGAGGGCGAGTTTGTAAGAGGGACTGGAGACGTGAAGCATCTCAGAGGGGATGCGAGTTGCAAGAAGAACGCTGCCGTTCTGAGCCACATCTGCTCTACAGAGGTCAAAGGAATAATTCTTGTGCTGCAATTCAAAGTCTATTTACTTGAGAAAAAGCCCCATTGGGATCTGTGGGGCTTTCCTCTTAGTAAACAAGCAGAGGCTCAGGCTTCAATGCTAGTGATTTGCATACTACATCCAAAGCTAGAACAGGAATTGACAACACATCTGGCATGTTAAGGGCAAAGCAAATAGCTGTCGTTATTGTAGTTGCTTGTAGAAATGATTCTGTGGGAATGGACAGGGCAAATGTGAGGGTGAGGAAATGGTTCTGGGTCAGACCGAAAGGCCGTGTATACATTCACTGAGTGAGTAAATAAACGAATGAATGAGAACAGCCTTGTAAGGCAAATCATCATTATCGTCTCCATATTGCAAGAGGCTGGTTAAGCTGTGGAAGCTGTCCTGAAAGGTTAAAGAGAGGCAGGAGTGAACAGAAACAGCAAAACAGAACAGAAAAGGGAAGGCAAGCCTTAAACTGGTGCTTGAAAATGGCATTTTATAAAACATTAGCAGAAAGTACCCAGTGTTACCAAGAATTATAAGGCACTAAAATATATTGAGTTTTTAAATTGATTTACAGTGGTACCTCAGGTTACATACGCTTCAGGTTACAGACTCCGCTAACCCAGAAATAGTGCTTCAGGATGACAACAGAAATCGTGCTGCGGTGGTGCGGCAGCAGCAGGAGGCCCCATTAGCTAAAGTGGTGCTTCAGGTTAAGAACAGTTTCAGGTTAAGTACAGACCTCCGGAACGAATTAAGTACTTAACCTGAGGTACCACTGTAGTTAGTTTCTTAAAGGGGAAAAAAGTATTTTTGAGGGATGTGTACCCCCGCCATTCAGATCTGAGGCCTGATTGAGTGCTCTTGCTCAGCCATGACCAAGGCCCAACCCAACTAAGACCCAGCCCCAAATCAGTTTGGGGGCCAAACCATCATGCCCAATTCCATGACGATATATTCAGAGGTGTCTGAGTGCATAGACAGAGAAGCAACTTTCTCAAATACTTTCCACCTGAAAATGCACTGTGACCTACTAGTACAGACCCTCCAAGTGTCCCTATTTTCCAAGGACAGTCCCAGATTTTCAGAAGCCATCCCGGTTTCTGACTTGATCTTGGAATGTCCCACTTTTCCTTAGGATCTCCCTATTTTCATTGGAGAAATGTTGGATGGTATGGAGTCAAGGAGCCAAGGAAATAAGTGTATAAGAGATACAACCTTTAGAAGACATCTGAAGGCATTCGATTTTTGCACGTAAGTTCCGCTCTCACTGGTTTTATACAGGTTTTAACTTATTTTAGCTTATGGTGGCTTTAAATGTTGTTGTTCTTTGGCCATTGTGATTTTTAAAAAATAATTAGTTTTAGTGTTTTATGGTGCTTTGCTTGGATTGCATTTGTATATTTTAACGTCTCCGTAAACCATCTAGGGAACGACAAGCTTCCACCAAGTGATTATGCAAAGTGCCGACAATCCATATCTAGCAATAGGTGGTAATTTATATCAGGGATCAATGTGCTGAGACAATCACTTGCTGCAAGCTTCTATGGGCCAACAAATTTCAGGAACAGAATAGCACTTGGAATAACAACAATGGTGAATATAACTCAGATGGGAAACTCTGAGGGCCATGTAACTCAGAATATTACTTAAACCACAATCAACATCCCACAGCAAAAATAACAGGGGAGCTTCACAGTTCCATCTTAATCCTAGAAAGAATTCTTCATTGAGGTTGCTCACAGTCCCTCTCCTACAGCAGCTTCTTATGACATACCCTCCAACATTTCTCTGATGAAAATATGGATGTCCTATTCCATATCCTCCAACACTTCTCTGATGAAAATAGAGGTGTCTCCTCCTACATTTCTCTGATGAAAATAGGGATGTCCTATTCCATACCCTCCAACATTTCTCCAATGAAAATAGGGAAAGTAGAACATAAGGAAAAGTGGGACATTCTAGGATCAAATCAGAAACTAGGACTGTCCCTAGAAAATAACAACACTTGGAGGGTCTGTAAGAAGGTTTCCAAGAGCAAAGGGAGAATTGGCAATACTCCGTGACATATCATGCTGGGCTTCTAAATCATGATATAACAAGAATGTGGGAAAGGATTTAGTATAGAACTGGACAAATTTGCCTGGTAGATTTGCCAGTACAGTGGTACCTCGGGTTACAGACGCTTCAGGTTACAGACTCCGCTAACCCAGAAATAGTACCTCAGGTTAAGAACTTTGCTTCAGGATGAGAACAGAAATCATGCTCTAGCGGCGCAGCAGCAGCGGGAGGCCCCATTAGCTAAAGTGGTACCTTAGGTTAAGAACAGTTTCGGGTTAAGAATGGACCTCCAGAACGAATTAAGTTCTTAACCCGAGGTACCACTATAGTGGGTTAATCATATGTTGTCAGGCCTGCTTGACAACAGGGCAGGATAATGTGCTTCATGCAGTCTACTTCCTGGTTTGTACAGAGACATAATCTTGCAAAGTAAGGGACACCAGAAAAGCTACTTGGGAGCATTTCTGAGGAAAATACATTAAATCTGGCCTTGCTAAAAAAAGAAAGAAAGGCTACAGTAATTGGGAACTGTCAAATTCCTTAAATATTCAGCTGTGAAAAATGACCCGACATGCTGTATACTGTTGGTGAGCATGAATAGGCCTGCAAATCACAGAAGGCAATATCCCACAATCTTTGTTTTACTGAATTAAGGGCAGTGTCATAGCCCATATGTAAGAGAAGAGCTGAGGACAAACCAACTGAAAGAGCTTTTTGAGAAATGAGGTGAATCAATTGCATTTGCAAATGTGCACTGATTTCCATGAGTCGTGTGGACATCTGGATTCAGAAGGCACATCTTCCTGCCATGTCAATGTCTGCCAAGAACATTACATGTTCTGAGTCATAAACTGGAATGCGCAAATGTAGGAACACGATAGGTCCAAAAATATTTTGCTTCAGGCATAGTACTGGGCTGATTTAAATAGCATTTAACGAATGGCAGGCATGTTTTCCTGCTATTTCAGAACTTCTATGATATTTCCAAGGTCTTATTATATGACATTCCACAACAAAAGGGAACCTGCAAGAGTGCTTTATAATATATTGTCTGGAAGCCTACCACCCAGATATTCCCTGACTATGTATACCAGAGTAAAGGACACAGAGGGATCTATATCTATGTTTTCTTCTTCTTCTTCTTCTTCTTCTTCTTCTTCTTCTTCTTCTTCTTCTTCTTCTTCTTCTTCTTCTTCTTCTTCTTGCCAAGTAAGATTGCCTTCCATGAACACGGTCTTAACAGTGACTGTGGAGGCCAATTCTAGATCGACATGTCCTTCTACAGTAGGGGCATAGGTTTCTGGGTAGGACTTGATCACGGTGAGGGTTTGCCAAGCGTGCCTTCCTCTTACTACGTTTCTCCTTTTCGTCCTGAGTTTGAGCATCTTCAAAGTCCACGACACCTTTGGTAAAGGCTGTTCTCCAGCTGGAGTGCTCGCAGGCGAGTGTTTCCCAGTTGTTGGTGTTTAGGCTACATTTTTAAAGATATGCCGTGAGAGAGTCTTTCATCCTCTTTTGTTGACCACCAGCATTACACTTTCCATTTTTAAGTTCAGAATAGAGTAGTTGCTTTGGAAGACGATCATCAGGCATCTGCACAGTATGACCAGTCCAACAAAGTTGATGTTGAAGAATCATTGCTTCGACACTGGTGATCTTGCTTCTTCCAGTATACTGACATTAGTTCAACTGTCTTCCCAAGTGATGTGTAAATTATTTTGGAGATACATATATCTATGTATCTGTATCTGTATCTGTACAGTGGTACCTCTACTTACAAACGTGATCCGTTTCGGGGAGCCATTCGCACCCCAAAAAGTCCATAAGTAGAGCGCCACTACTGCGCATGCGTGAAGTACACAGATTGCTTCTGCACGTGCGTGCGCAGTGAACCCGGAACTGTTTGCCGTGTTAGTAACCTGAAAAGCCGCAACGTGAAGCAAATGTAACATGAGGTATGACTGTATCTGTATCTGTATCTATCTCCTCTGAATATTGTGTACAGTAGCCTTTTCTGGCTACTTTTCTGGCTACTGCTATTTGCAGCCAATTCTGGATGCAGTGTATCACCAGCATGGCTAGTAGCTACTGACAGACTTATATCCCATGCATTTGTTTAATCCTGTTTTGAAGCCATCTAAATTGGTGGCCATCACTTCATCTTGTGGTAGCAAATTCCATCTGCAAAACTATGCACTGGCCTAATCCAGGCCCTGCCCGCTCTGGTGCATTGCATCGACCCAGTTAAGGAACCCTGCATCAGTCTGAGGCTGAAATGGAGAGCCACCTCTCTCTAGAGAGCTTCCCTGTGTGATCAAAATCCCTGGTCTTTCAAGACTTCATTTTGTCTGTCTCGAATCTTCCGCCATTCAGTTTCCCTTTCAGCATTTCCATTTTAGGTAGCTCTCTGTTTGCCTCCGCGTAACATGTCAAATGTCCCTAATGTTGTCTTCTCCATTTTTCAATTATATGGAAAATACATCTCCCCTCACCCCAGCGATACAGAAAACTGCTGCTTGCTACTTGCTTTCATCAAATGTTGGGGTTGGGGGGGGTTTGAAAAGAAAAGAAAAGAAAAAGAAAAATGCTTTGCACATGACACTGCAAGAGCCACTCTTTCGAGATAAGACTCAACATATTTCCCAAGCAGTTATTTTCAGAGCCCAGTTTCGGCAGGCACTATGAATGAGCATGAACTGCTGACAATGAGGGAATATCTGCTCTGCTGCTTTGGCTGGGGATGCTCAATCACAGAATAGTCAGGCAGTCTCGGAAAGGGATGCATTATAAAACGGTTGGATATTTTAGGCTGCTTGTAGTTAGTCACTAAAGCTGGCCTTCGATAGTCTCATAAGGCTTGGTGACAGACAGTAATCTAATCTGTCTTCCCATTTGTTCTTTGTTCTTATCTACTAAAAGCAACTCCATCTTCCAGTTGGCTGAGCTGTGTGCTATTTAAAAGATGAACACGGCATTCCATCTTGTTGTCACCAGGAAAGCGGAGGTGTTTATAATCGCCATTGTGTAGAGGCAGACAAACACTGCCAATGATATCCTCAGATTTTCCCCATCCCTTATCCCTTTTTTTGGGGGGTGGTGGTGGGTATTTGTTGTTGTTGCTTTTTTTGACTAAAGAACATCTGGGAGGTGGAATGCTTTAAACAAACGAAGAAAGAAATATTCTCAGAAGCACATACTCACAGAAAATATCTGGGTGGTGGACTTGCCACCATTCTCCTTACTATGTTGTTGTTGTTGTTGTTGTTGTTGTTTAGTCGTTTAGTCGTGTCCGACTCTTCGTGACCCCATGGACCAGGCACTCCTGTCTTCCACTGCCTCCCGCACCTCCTTATTATAAAGAACATCATTCATACAGGTTGGAGTTGTTCAGTGGCATTCTGCAACAACCAGTAGGAGTTTATAATACAGGGTATTTAGCAAGTCTACTGCCCAGGCCTTTTCGGACTATATTTTGGATAATGAAAAAGGTATTGTCAGGGAACTGACATCGGAGCCAGAAGTGGAGGCAAGGCTCCCAAGCGATGCCGGAGAAGGGCCAAGCAGGGAGAGAGGGAACTCATCGGCTGGGGAAGGAAATCAGCGTAACACCAGGGATAAAGGGGGGCGGATGGGGGAATCGGCGAGGGGGCTCCAGGACTCTTTGCCGGAGACCAGCGGGGAGAGCACAGGTCCTCCACTACCCACACCCACCCTGCGCCGAAGACTTCCGCACAGGGAAAGTAGGCGTAGACTTGGCGTCAAAGAACTTCTTTGCTGGAAGAAGTTCAAGAAACGCCCACTGACGGATTCTGTTAGCGACTGAACAGTCACGAAGTGAAGGGCTGTCCAGCCAGGAAAGGTGTAACCAGGCTACCTAGCCAGGAGTGGCGGCAACTTATGCACGAGCAACCCCTATAACCATTACAGGCATGGATAATGAAAAAGGTACCTGACCTAAAAAAAAGCAAAGACATCTGATAAAGCAGGTTCTTATCTATTACAATTTTATCTGGGGATGAAAATGATTCCTTGGATTAAGCTGAGAGAGGATGTCTGAGCTGAGTTTCCCCAGTAAGCTTCATGGTTAAATTGAGATTTGAATCATGGACTCTTTGGCCCTAGCCTGATATTACCACTAAACCATAGCTGTCAACTTTCAGATTTGAAAATAAGGGATCAGCAGCCTCACCTGTCCTGGGGATATCTAACAATCTGGGATAGCAGTGGGAAGCAGCAGGAGACAGCACTGGAATAAGGGAATTTCCCGCAAAAAAAGGGAAGCTTGACAGCTATGCACTAAACCTCTTTGGCTCATGTCAAAATAAACGTGTTAGTGGGTTTTATTTTTATGTGCCATAGGCTTGTTTGTGGCACATACATATAGAACTCCATATAATTGATCCCACGTTAGCAGTGTTATCAAATTATGTGTTATAAGGGGTGGCGGGCAGGACTTTGGACAAATTGACAAGTGGACGTTTTCACCAATTTAGCGCTCAAGAGTGGTTTTTTGTGGAGAAAGCTCAAGGGCAAAAAAAAGAGAGACATAGGCTTGGACGTGATAGTGGCATAGCGTGGGGGCAAAAGGAGAGGTTGCCCCAGGCACAAAATTGTTAGGGATGCAAAATTTAAACACCCGGCACTGCCTCAATAAAGCTGTGTCCTTCTGTTGAAAGCGACTTCTCCATGCGAACCAGGAAGTGGCCTTTCCAAACAATGGAAGGAGTCTTCTTTTATTGTCTCTGTGGCTGCAATCTCCTGGGTAATACAGATGCCATTAGGCAGTTGAATGCGCATGCATACTCCGTACATTTTTCCCCATTCCACCCTCCCCTCCACATGGCCCCGGGCACTGGCTACCCAAACTACGCCACTGGGACATGGAGTTTTTAAGTGTGGACCTGTGCCTGAAAAGAGTGGACCGAAAACTTAGTGTGGTAAGCCTGGAGTGATAACAAAACCAGCTTTATCACTACCAGCCTGTCCATCTTTATGCAGTCTCACAGTTTTCAATGGTGGTTTGTATGCATGCTGCCTCCATCTTCATCCGTCAAGGCTGGGGGTTCATGCAACATTTAAAAAGAGGTTCATATTAGCTGAATCTAGGTTTTTGAATGCCTCAAATACGCCTCTGGCACAAGTTCCTCTGACTCGGTAAGATATTCACAGTTTACTGGGGGTTTCTGTCTTAGAGAAAAACAAATGAACCTGTCCTTGCCTTAACCTCCAACACCTATTCAGGTGCATAAATTCTCCTCTTCAAACTGTCTCGCCCTTTACTCCTGAGGGAAAAATAAGTGTCACTCAAACTCAGTGAGTCGTGCCTTTTACACCCAGCTGTTTGCTGAAGTCCAGCAGAGTTCTGCCGTAAGTAAATGCCACAATCTAAAATGAAATATGGATGTGGTTGATTCAACTTATTCTTTTCGCTGCTTTTTAAAAAAAATCAATAAAAATGTCAGCAATGGAAGGGGGGGGGGAGAGTGTGCATTTGATTGGAGTGAGGTGTTCTTTTTAAACTGTTAAAGATGCTAATGGCCCATTGTAACATTCTGTCTTTTTCGAGGGCTGAAAAGATATTCTAAGCCAGCACAGCTGGTCTGGCTTTGTGCTCGCCATTGTAAACCTCTTTGAGGAATGCTTATATTTTGTCTCTGATTTGATGTGTCCGTGCATGACTGCCAGAAGGTGAATGAGTCTTCAGAAATGGACAAGTGAAAACGGAGGCGGGAGGAATCTGTATTCTGTTTCCTTTTGCAGATTAGTGGTATGCTTTTTGTCTGCTTAAATCACTGTCCGCTGCATTGTTGCTGTAAAAGCTCCTTGCCACACTTATGGAAATCAGCTGTTGTAAACCCCCTGGTGGAAAAGGTTCTTTTTTGTGTCTTGGATAACTGAGTTGGAAAGCTAGCTGAAAAACTACTTCATCCCTGGACGAAACACCATCAAGAATCTGTTGAAATGGAATAGGGCTTGGGAAATGAATCATGATTAAGAAGTGAGAAAAATGTTTTCTTATGGCCTTAGCAGATGTTTCTTTAAAAGAAAGAAATCCCCCCCCAAAAAAAAATTCTTAAAGGAACACTAGCCATTATCCAGAACCAACATTGGGATTCCTTCCCTGTAAATAATGTTTTTGGGGCAATAGGTAGAGTTGCCATACATCTGGAATTTCCAGGACACATACGGAATACTGCTGTTTCTGTCAGTGTTTGGGCAGAAATCAGTTAAATGTCTGGGAAAATATGGATGTATGGCATGCTGTTTTTGCCAATTTCCCATAAAAGTAGCTCAAAAATGGCATTTTGGGGGTTATTTCCAATAAAAGCTCAACAACTTTGGCCCCCCCCCCCACAAACCCTCACCAGTCTTTCTGTTTGGATTTTCACTGTTTGAAATATCTCAGTGAGGTGCAGCGGAATCTCGGTTTTCGAGCGTCTCAGAAGTCGAGCGTGTTGGCTTTCGAATGCTGAAAACCCAGAAATAACTGCTTCGGTTTTCAAACACCTTTTGGAAGCCAAACGTGCCACATGGCTTCGGTATTGAGTTTTCCAGATGTAAATGCTTCTGGAAATGCAGGCTTTGGTTTTCGAACGTTTCAGAAGTTGAACGGTCTTCCAGAACGGATTAAGTTTGAAAACCGAGGTTCCACTGTATCACAAGGGTGAAATTTCAGAGGAATTGCAAGGAAAGCAAAATAAATTTAGATTAAAAACACAGCAGTTTCTCAGGGGGAACTTTGTTGCCAGGACACATCCTTGGATACAATCCTGCAATACAAGAACAGTTATGAAATGTTGGAGCAGCTAACCAACTCTTGGAAAGATTTAAGGGCTCGGTCAATACTTTCCCCGGTCTACCACAGCAGTCATACAGTAAATACAATGGGTTGTGTGTGTCCAATTAAGCTATACTCAGAATAGATCAACTGAAATCAATAGACAAGTGGACTAACTTAAATCAATCGATTTCAGTGGTCTACGTGGAGTGCAACGTACTCGGATGTGACACAGGGGTGGGATCATGACAGTTTTCTAGGTAATCAGTCTATCTGCTGAAACCTCGAAAATGGACGCTCTTTGAAAACAGTGTTTCTCCAGTGAGCTAGTAGTGGAAACCAGGAAGGGACTAGTGCCAGACCAAAAGAATATCAAACTGTAAATGTAATACAGTGGTACCTTAGGTTACATACACTTCAGGTTACATACGCTTCAGGTTACACACTCCGCTAACCCAGAAATAGTGCTTCAGGTTAAGAACTTTGTTTCAGGATAAGAACAGAAATCGGGCTCTGGCGGTGCGGCAGCAGCAGGAGGCCCCATTAGCTAAAGTGGTGCTTCAGGTTAAGCACGGTTTCAGGTTAAGAACGGACCTCCGGAACGAATTAAGTACTTAACCCGAGGTACCACTGTAAGAGCAAAACACAGAAGTGTCAAAGATGTGTCTTTCAGTTATTGCTAAAAATAAAATGAATGAATGAAATATAAGAGACCATTCTGTTAAGGTCAGTCAGAGAAATATAAAAGTAGCAACAACAGGAGTAATGGGCTAAAAGAAGCAATCGGCATTACTTTGGAGACTGACAGATTCTTGAACTTCAACAAGGCGCAGGGAAACTCATGAAGGTCGCTCAGAGCTACTAGCAATAAATCTTGTGTCTTTTTCACATCGATATATGATCTCAGTTTGACTAAAGCCTGGCCAGGTATTCTGTTTCCCAAATTCCAGCAGGGTCCGGTGAAAGCAGAGCAATTGCTACTCTTAATACAGGCATTTGGGTCTACCTCAACCACGAGCCAGAATTCCTTGACCAAAGTTTGGCCCCATTCTACTCCATTGCTCTTCTTGAACTCTCACCTTCACTGCACATCCAGTTTCCCCCCACCAAATGAGCTGAGTAGCTGTTCTCGCACAGAGGAACATCACCTGGTCCCTATTAAAGTAGTTGGCAGCTGCTGCACTTTCGGAAGCCTTAGGATGAGTTAACCATTAGTCTGTCTAACTCTGTATTGATTTCACTAACGGGCCGTCGTTCTCCAGGGTTTCAGAAAATAGAAGGTCCCCAGCCCTACCTCAGATACCGAGAAGTAGATCTTCTGCCTTCTGCTACCACAGAGCTGCTGTCAACAGTTCACCGCTTCTATCTGCAATGTGCTTCCCAAGATATATGCATAATTCCCAGCTTATGGAAACTGGAAAGAGTGAAGATCAATTTATGGATTTGCAGCACAGGACTTTTATTCTTTCTTTACTTATTATTGTTTATTGCGCTGTGGGTTAAACCACAGAGCCTAGGGCTTGCCGATCAGAAGGTTGGCAGTTTGAATCCCTGTGACGGGGTGAGCTCCCGTTGCTCGGTCCCAGCTCCTGCCAACCTAGCAGTTTGAAAGCACGTCAAAGTGCAAGTAGATAAATACCGTATTTTTCGCTCTATAACACGCACCTGACCATAACACGCACATCGTTTTTAGAGGAGGATAACAAGGGAAAAAACATTCTGAATGAAACAGTGGATGTATCATTTTTGTGCTTCATGCTGTGGCCACAGACATGTGATCTGATGGTGAATTTGGGGTGACCCAATGCAAAAATCCTGAGAATCCCTGTGGATCCATGCTTTGTAACCACGTTTTTGTACCATTGCAGCCCCAGGCAACAGTGGGTGCGTGATTTTTTTTGGGGGGGGCAGGCTGTAGCCATGGACATGCTATGTGATCTGATGGTGAATTTGGGGTGACCCAATGCAAAGATCTTGAGGATCCATGTGGATCCATGCTTTTTAACCACATTTTTGCACCATTGCAGCCCCAGGCAACAGTGGGTGTGTGATTTTTGGGGGGCAGGCTGTAGCCATGGACATGCTATGTGATCTGATGGTGAATTTGGGGTGACCCAATGCAAAGATCCTGAGGATCCATGTGGATCCATGCTCTTTAACCACATTTTAAGTGGGGAGGGAAGGAAAAACACAGAACGGACAAGGAGCACGAGAGGGGTGTGCAGAGAAGCAGCTGGCTAGGAATGCAGGAGAGGGGTATAACGGGAGGGAGGAAAGGAAGGCAAAAGGAAGGCACCTACCCACCCAAGCCCTCCTGCATGTTTTCAGCAGCACTCTGCTTTCCCCTCTGCTTGCCTGGAGGGGAGGGGCTTTCCCTGCTCTTTGTTCCGTTTGAGCAAACACAGCAAGGAAACAGAGGTAGGTGGGCAGTAAGACCCTGAGGCAGAATGCAGGAAAGCAGCCGCTTCCTCTTTTCAGGTTTCCCTTCTCCGAGAAGCGCGATTTGATTTTTGCCTGATTTTTTTTGCCATTTGGCTCCAGGGACCACACATTCGCTCAATAACACGCACAGATATTTCCCCTTCCATTTTAGGAGAAAAAATCTGCGTGTTATAGAGGGAAAAATACGGTAGGTACTGCTCTGGTGGGAAGGTAAACGGCATTTCTGTGCGCTGCTCTGGCTTCGTCAGAAGCAGTTTAGTCCTGTTGGCCACATGACCCGGGAGCTGTACACTGGCTCCCTTGACCAATAAAGCAAGATGAGCTCCGCAACCCCAGAGTTGACCACAACTGGACCTAATGGTCAGGGGTCCCTTTACCTTTACATTTATATACCGCCTGTTAGCCAAAGATCCCAGCATGCTGTGAAACATTAAGAACATGATTTATGCATCACAATGATAAAATAATAATACAAAAATAAAAAATAAAAATAATAAAAACATAATACACAGCAAAATACAAAAATAATCATAATGACAGCCCCCATATTTAACAGGTTATAGATAATTTAATGGCCGAAAGCTGGGGTAAAGAGGAATGTTTTTGCCTGGCACCTGAAGAATGATGGTGCCAGGCGAACCTCTCTTAGGAGAGCGTTCCACAGATGAGGAGCCACTACAGAAAATGCCTCTTCTCGTGTTGTCACCCTCCAACCTCTTGCGAAAGAGGGACATGGACGCGGGTGGCACTGTGGTATAAACCATCGAACCTCTTGGACTTGCCGATTGGGAGATTGGCAGTTCAAATCCCACAACAAGGTGAGATCCCGTTGCTCTGTCCCATGTGGGAGTCATAAAGCCATGGCAGAGGCTTGTAATACTGCAGGGTGCCTCCTGACCTGTTGACCAGCACATCTGTGCCTGGCAGTGTATAGAATGTATTGACCTTATATGGAGTTGTGTTTCCTCTGGGCAGTGATTACCTTATATGGTGATGGGTGTAGTAAAAGCCATGACCGGGTGAGGTAACGTGAGACATTGGCAGACGGCCATGTGAGAGAGGGAACAAAGGAGAATAAAATGGGAGGAGAGTAGTCGAAGGAGCTGCTCATCCCATCCTGAGAATATTGCTGGCTTTCTGTGTCTTTTTTCTATGCTAAGCACCATTTCGTGACGGCTGGTCTTCCATCAGTCCCAGCTCCTGCCAACCTAGTAGTTCGAAAGCATGCCACTGCAAGTAGATAAATAGGTACTGCCGTGGCGGGAAGGTAAACAGCATTTCTGTACACTCTAGTTTCCGTCACGGTGTTCCGTTGTGCCAGAAGCAGTTTAGTCATGCTGGCCACATGACCTGGAAACCTATCTGTGGACAAATGCCGGCTCCCTTGGCCTGAAAAGCGAGATGAGCATTGCAACCCCATAGTCAACTTTTGACTGGACTTAAACTTTGCTGGTTTGCACATGATAACTTTAAAGCATATTTGAAGCATATTTCCTCCTGAAAGAATTCTAGGCACTGTTGTTTACAGCTCATAGCATTGCTGTTCCCAGAGAGCCTTAATTAACTACAGTGCCCATCACGTTTTGAGGGGAAATGTCATTTAAATATGTTTCAAAGTTGTAGTGTGCACATAGATTTATTCAACTTTTTAGATCAAGCATTCTCTTTCATTTAATTGGCCGATTTCAGAATTTGTAATCTTACTACCAGTCTAGCACAGGCAAATCTGATTTGAAAATGTGGTTTAAAAATACCGTTCAGCCAGAAGGGTAACATAAAATATCACTGCTGTTTTATGAGCTGAAATTACATATAAGAAAACATGATTTCTTCCCTTCGTGTACAAATGTTGAAAGGTTAGTCTGGATTAGTTCTGCATTTTTTAACTTCATCACTCGAGACTACTCAGAATTGTAATTCAACCATTTGTCAGGCTGGATGTTATATCAAACAATAAAGCTTTATCAAAGACACATGTTGAAAACAAACATGCTCAAGTTTTTTGTTTTTTTAAAAAAGAGGGGAGAAACGGAATGAATGGTTTTCATAATTTTTCCTATGAAGTCAAATAAAACTTGTATGAGATGTTTCTATTAAGCAACATGAGAAAAAAGACTACAATAACAAATTGTGAATCAGTTAGAACCAGACTTCGGACAGCACATATTTCATTAATTATACCTCATTGCTTGCAGTTCTTTTTCCTGGATTAAATTTTGAAAGGGCACGAAAGAGCCCAAACAACCCAAAGTCAGGCAAGTTATGTAGTACTAGAAACTACGACCAACCATAGCGGTACCTCTTTTGCACTGAGTGTATGACGCTTGGCCACCTTCTTCCCTGAAAGGGAACCAAAACACCATTAGGGGGTTAGGAAAGAAAGGAAAGAAAGCTGAGATTCTCAGAAACCAAATATGGTGCCTGAGTGTTGTTTCTTTGCTGTTCATGGGGCGTGTACTGGAGGAAGTTCAGAGCTTTGGTACGTTCATATCACATCCTCTGATCTATGTACCGTATTTTTTGTCCTATAAGATGCACCAGACCATAAGACGCACCTAGTTTTTGGAGGAGGAAAACAAGAAAAAAAATATTCTGAATCCCAGAAGCCAGAACAGCAAGGGGGATCGCTGCGCAGCGAAAGCAGCAATCCTTCTTGCTGTTCTGGCTTCTGTGTTAGCTGTGCAGCCTGCGTTCGCTCCATAAGACGCACACACATTTCCCCTTACTTTTTAGGAAGGAAAAAGTGAGTCTTATAGAGCAAAAAATATGGTAACTAAAAATGTATTTTATCATGGCACCGGCTTCCACAAATTATAGGGCAGACACAGCATTGTCTTCTACTATGTTGAAGAGGGAGGCTGTATGCCCGAAGAATCTTTGCCCAATGTCAGAAGATGTGCTTTAAATGTATGGGAAGATATAACAGGACGGTGGTAGTGTTTCCAGACAGTTGCAAGCAGCTGCCCAGAGGTGGAAGCGAACAGCCTGTAGGATGCAATCCACTGGGAGCAGTCAAATACAACATTCCTTGTTTTGCTAGAGTGGACATGCAAGGGAATGTTTGGTCCAGCCAGTTGAAACTTCCTGTTCCTCCTGGCCTGGAGCATCTTTCCTTGCATGTGACTAGTGGGTGGGCGTGACCTTTCCAGACCTGGTAAAAGACCAAGGCATTCTGCTACTCTCTCTCTTTTTTCCATCTTCTTTTCATCCTGGAAATTTCTGGGAAATTGGGTCCTCCCTTAAAGAGGGCACGTGTTGCGGTGAGACTGGGCAACCAAACCCTGTGCTGTGGGTGGGTATGATTGGATAGCCACAACACCCAATTGGTAGGTCCCTTGATGCAGGGTTTAATCAGGCCAATGGGACGCAGGCTAAATGGATCAAGGGACCAATATATACCTATGCACGTGACCCAGAACTTCCTCTTTTGGTGCATGCATTCAGAACACCCTCCCACCTCTCCCTACTTTTAGGGCTTGTTGTGCTTGACCTTGCTATGCCGTCGTGTGTCGTCTTTCGTTGGGACAGGGGCACAGCAGGAATTTCCCCCACTTGGCTGATTGGCTGTAGCCATTTGGGTTTCACGTGCCGCGTAGCAAATCATCACAGCTCGTAAGGTTGCGGATAGGCTCTGGTTCAGGTGATAGGGATGGGAGAACGCTCTCGCCATCCCTATGTGAAGGGTATTCCGTTAAAGGAATCCAGGGACTCAGTGGTTTGGTCAACCCCTGAGAGGGGGTTGTGCCTGTGCCTGAGTCTAGGGGGACATTGAGGTGGTAGACATAGCCTGTTCCCAGCTTTCCGCCTATCCAGGTGTTCACCTAGGCTGACCTATGCTGGAACCCTGAGACAGCGCTACCTGCATGGCAGCGAGCTAGTCGAACCAGAGCCTATGCAACCAGTCACTTGCTGTAGTCAGTAAAGTTGTGGCCTAAATTCTGCCAAAAACCAAACCAAAATTTGAATCTTGTCTGAATTTATTTAAGGGGGAGGTTTAAGGGTCTGAACATGCAATGAACTGCTGGCTGCCAGCCAAGCAGCCCCTCTGGTCATCTCCCTTATGGGGTAAACCTGTTTTTATATGTTTTTAACTTTAAGCCTTAAGCCTGCCTTCCGGGTTCACACTGTGCTCTGCCTGATCGTGAGTAAACTTTCTTTTTATTACTTATGAATAAGACTGTGGTGTCTTTATTCTTTTAGGAGGGGTCTTACCAGGAAAATATTAGAACACATTTCAATCTGGAGAAGCCAGACTGAATTGTGTATTGTCTTAAGAAACCCACACGAGTTTGCAACAAGCTTTCTGCAGTGTAAAGGAGAATGTGCTTTGCTAAGTAAAGGAACTTGCTAGTGCAAGTTAGGAAGGATATTAATAAACAATATATCCTCTCCTGCCACCCTGAACATTCCTACACAGCCATCTCATGATAGCAAACACAGAAGCTGTATACACACCATGTTTTAAGTGTTTTCACTCCTTTTGCACAGGGTGGGGTATTGATTTCTGCGGTAAGCTATGTCAGGTTCCATTTTGGATGGAAGGATATAAATATTTTGTTTACTCATTTAAGGCACTTTTGTGCCACTTTTAAAGGGAGGGAAACATCTCCCAAGGCATGAGGGGAAACAAAATTGGGCTTGGTTGAACAATACATATCTTTCTTTCATTATTTTAAAAATATTAAATGTCAAGTTGACGCATAGTATTTATACATAAATTCCATTAGCAAAGTTAACTCAGCATAAACTCTCATCTTGCACCTAAAAACTCAATAAAAGAAGAAAAAAGTAATAAAAACACACACAAAAAGAAAAAAAGAGAAAGGAGAGAAAACTAATAAACCATATGTTTAAGCTTCCTCTTGTGCTCACATTATTTTGTTTAATGGAAAAAAGGGAAACTCATAAAAATTAAGATTTTCAGACAGGCAAAATAAAAGATCAAATGATTGTGGCCCTGGTCTTCTTAAGTTTACCCCCTTATAAAGCTGCTTGAACAAAATGTATCGATGTCAGAATGATACATTTGAAAACCTGTTTTAGCCTATAGCAATAAGAGCTACTTCGTTTAAAATAAATAAACAAACTTTTAAATGCCTTGTATATTTGCTTTACCATTGTGAAAGATGCAGGGCTTGTTTGCCAAAGTTTGCTCACCAAAGGACCAGCTGCAAAATGCAAACCATACAGTAGTTACCTATGGTAAGGATTCCCAAAGTGTGGTCTGTGGTATGCCCGCATTAAATAGTCATATTGATTTTTAATTGTACAATAATTGAACAATAATGCATTTTATTGTAATGCAAGTTGAATTCATGGCACAAATATTGTAATACAGTCATACCTTGGTTGTCAAATGCCTTGGTACTTGTACATTTTGGCTCCTGAACGATCAAAACCTGGAAGTGAGTGTTCCGGTTTTCGAACGTTTTTTGGGAAGTTGAACGTCCAATGCGGCTTCTGCTATTGTTTCCGGCACGACTGCACAATTGGAAGCCAATCGGAAGCCGTTCCTTGGTTTCTGAACGTTTCGGAAGTCTGTTCGAAAACCAAGACACGACTGTACAGTAAAATTCGATATACAAAATAAAACAGCAATAAAAATGCAATTAAAATCATACAGTATCTAGCACAGCACATAACAATTACTACAGCAGGCAGAAAAAATCATGAAGAGGTCCAACAAGACCAGCAAGTGGTCCATGGGGGAAAAAGTTTGAGAACTACTGGTTTATGGCCATCATTTTAGGCCAGCATAAGAGTAACATCGCAGAGACAGGGTGGTTGTCATAGTGAAACTATCTTACAGACATTTTGACTCGATTAACCTTGCTGTCTCTTTCCCTGGTGATGGGGCTGGACAAATCTGTCAAAGCTGGTTTCTCTCAGTTTCTCATTTTTCCAATCTTAAGTCACGTTCTCCACATTTCTGCTTCAGTTTTCAGTTCTTGTTTTAAAAAGTCCTCTGGAAAACATACAGTATCAGCATTTAAACACACATATCACCTACTGTATCAATTGTGCAACCTATTTCCCATGATATAGTGCATTTTTAATGTAAATTTTACTAATACATGTGTTTCCATGCACACTATTATACAAATTAGTGTATACATCACTTGGAGAATTTTTAAAAAAAATAATTTTATGATCCGTATGTCCTTGTTTCTCAATCTGAGCCTTTAATGCGGCTTTGTGGTATTTTATGCATTGTGACTTTCCATTATTTTTATAGTTTGGCAATTCTTTATTGTCATTGCTAAGTGTAAACTGTTTAAATATTATTTGCTGGTTACTATTACATTCCAATGGGTTGTTGAATATTGCTTTATCGGATATAAGGTGCTTATTTTAAAGTTATGTTTTTATTAGGATGTTTTTTTGTATTGGATCAGATTGTTATTAGTTGTGTGATCTTTGCTGTGTACAGTGGTTCCTTGGTACTTGAACGGCTTGGCTCCCGAACAAATCGGCTCCCGAACGCTGCAAACCCGGAAGTAAGTGTTCTGGTTTGTGAAAGTTTTTCGGAAGCCAAACTTCCAACGCGGCTTCTACTTGGTGCAGGAAGCTCCTGCAGCCAATCGGAAGCCATAGCTTGCTTTTCAAACAGTTTCGGGAGTTGAACGGTCTGCCGGAACAGATTAAGTTCGAGAACCAAGGTACGACTGTCTTGTGTTAGTTCTTCAGCTTGTAAACGGCCTTGAAATGAAATAATGAAGTGAAATGGTATAAATTGGATTGCAGTCTGGAGTATTTTAAAATACAATATTCCCTATGTGTGCTTTATCCCATTTGCGATCTTCTCCAGACCTCGCGTGGAGAGTGAATAATGCTTTAAAGGCTCCATTGGAAGTGCCCAACTTTTCGACGTGGTAGGTCTTTTCTAATAATTTAGGTAAAGGTAAAGGGACCCCTGGGACACGGGTGGCGCTGTGGGTTAAACCACAGAGCCTAGGATTTGCCGATCAGAAGGTTGGCGGTTTGAATCCCCGCGACGGGGTGAGCTCCCGTTGCTCGGTCCCGGCTCCTGCCAACCTAGCAGTTCGAAAGCACGTCAAAGTGCAAGTAGATATATAGGTACTGCTCCGTCGGGAAGGTAAATGGCGTTTCCGTGCACTGCTCTGGTTTGCCAGAAGCGGCTTAGTCATGCTGGCCACATGACCCAGAAGCTGTATGCCTGCTCCCTCAGAGAATAAAGCGAGATGAGCGTCGCAACCCCAGAGTTGGTCATGACTGGACCTAATGGCCAGGGGTCCCTTTACCTTAAAGGGACCCCTGACCGTTAGGTCCAGTCGTGGACCTAATTTACAGAGCTCTTTTTAACAGCGGCACTTCCCACACCAGTTCTGTGAGGTGGTTTGTTTTCGTTCCCATTTATGGACGAGAAATTTGGCCGCATTGTGAGTCCACGGCATTCTTCTGGACCACATGGGTGCTGTTTATAGAGACTGTATGAAGCTTTAGTTGACGTTCTGTTCTTTGGCTGTGCTTCACAGACCACACACAGGCTTGTAAAAAAATGGGTGGATTCGCCACCCCTGCCTCTTCGTTTACCTTGCCGCTTTACATTTCGTGCTGATCTTTCGCAGGCGGGCCTAACTTATTTGTGCCACATTTAGCAACAGGCAGCACTTCATTCCTGAATGGATGCAAACAGGCAGCAAATTGGAAATACATGCTCAAGAGATATAGGTGGATGCTATCGTGTAAACCCTACTCGGTTTTCTGAAATTACAATTAGGACACCCCTGGATGATCTCTGATCCTGCCGTATTATGATGTGACAGATGTATATTGCTGTGATTTCTCTTGTGGCGCTGGCTCTTGCTTCCTTGTCAGCTTTAATAATAAAGCAACTGGACGGACTAAATTGAAATGATTTATCTTCTCTGAATGTTATAGTCAAAGCATGCTGTCATAGTAACAGGTTCGGCTTCCTCCAATGAGGTTGTCACACACGATGGTTGGCGCTGTTTGAAACCACATCACGTCTTATAATATCACTTGTTACCATCTCTCTCTCCCCCTCCCCAATCAAATCATATGCAGTTTATTCTTTCCACTGACACCTAGACTTCCCCTTCCAACTTCACATTAATCAAGAGAGTTACCAAACAATGATCCATCGCTTCTTTACCAGTAGAATCCTTAGCGCTAAAGGTACAAAAAGAATAAAGGAATGCTGTGTAGAAGCCTCGTCTTCAATTTCTTATTTTCTTCCCCATGAAAAAATCCCTTCCATTTTTCTGTCTCAACTTCAGAGCACCAAATACAGTGGTACCTCGGGTTAAGTACTTAATTCGTTCCAGAGGTCCGTTCTTAACCTGAAACTGTTCTTAACCTGAGGTAGTACTTTAGCTAATGGGGCCTACCGCTGCTGCCGCACGGCCAGAGCACGATTTCTGTTCTCATCCTGAAGTGCAAAGTTCTTAACCTGAGGTACTATTTATGGGTTAGCGGAGTCTGTTAGCGGAGTCTGTAACCTGAAGCGTATGTAACCCAAGGTACCACTGTACTTGAAAGGCTTTCTCCAGCCTTATAGACCCTCTCGGGTGTTAAGTTCATCAGTGGGTGCCATCTTCAACCCCTCCAGAGGTTTGCATGTTGGTGTGTGTTGTGTGTAAGTCTGGGAGAGGACATTCTCTGTGGCAGTGTCTAATTCAGTGCCGAATTTACGCATAAGCTAAACAAGCTATAGCTTCGGGCCCCACTTGGCCCTCCCCCCATTTTTCCCCACTATTAATATACTTCTTCTTAATTGTATTTCAGTTCAACAATTACTTTGATAAAATACATATTTGGTTTTGTGCAAATGGCTTTAGATACCTATTAGGTCTATAAATTACCATATAGCATATATTCAACACAAAAAACAGCGACAATTTGTTGTTGACAAAGGACAGCTGGGCCTCATCAAACCTAAATCTGGCCAAGGTCTAATTGGTCTAATTGTGTCATTCCCTCTTCACAGAGGTGTCTCCGCAGCCTTCATCCTCTAATTTCAACTACTACCAAGCCACCCTTCACCCTAAGGACCCTGGGTGGGTTACAGCATTCAAATGCAATACTAAAAACAATTAAAAACAACATAAAACCATAAAAATAAGGTGGATCAAAAGAAACATACACTCCATTTCTCCCCTTCCCCTTTGAACAACACAAGGTTGCAGGGAGTCGTCTTACTCTGTTTTGATTGAATTTTAATCAATCAATCATCAATCATTTTATTTGTATGCCGCCTCTCTAGAGTGAAAATCATGCTCAAGGCGGCATAAAGGTAAAGGTAAAAGTAAAGGGACCCCTGACTATTAGGTCCAGTCACAGACGACTCTGGGGTTGCGCACTCATCTCGCTCTATAGGCCGAGGGAGCCGCCCTTTGTCTGCAGACAGCTTCTGGGTCATGTGGCCAGAATGACTAGGCCGCTTCTGGCGAACCAGAGCAGCACATGGAAATGCCGTTCACCTTCCCGCCAGAGTGGTACCTATTTATCTACTTGCACTGTGATGTGCTTTCGAACTGCTAGGTGGGCAGGAGCTGGGACCGAGCATCCCAGGAGCTGGGATTCGAACCGCTGACCTTCTGATCGGCAAGTCTAAACCTCTGTGGTTTAGACCACAGCGCCACCCGCTACATTACATAAACAATAAACAAAACATGAAAAAGCATACAACCAAACTGAACAATGTTCTATGAGAACTAATTGTACCATTTATCCTTTATTAGGTACTAGCTAAATAACAGCATTCCCTCCCCCTAAGAGTTATCATTAGTTGACAACTGTTATTACATTAAATGGCACCTCACCTTTCATATCAAGTAAAGCATTTTAATTGTATTGCTGTGCTTCTAGATGCCTCTTGTGAATTTATTTTTTATATAAAAATCATACTGAAAGCTGCCTTGAACACTCTGAGTGAAATGGGCGGGCGGGGGGGGGGGGAGAGAACAGCTAGAAATTCTGCAAATAAAATTAACAAATTAACAAAGAAACAAATGCTGCGTTAACAGCAATTAATTCTGCCGATTCTGCTCCTGTGACTGAAGTGGGGATAGGGTTGGGGCTGCTAATTTTCTTGTGTGGTTGTCAAGTAGCGGCACACACACCCTGTGTGAAAAGAGATACTGGTTTATAGGTTTCCTCTCCCATGGAACTTACAGAGAATGTGACCAAAGCTTCAGAATCAGATAACTTTTCAGGCTTCATCTAGCTCTAATTACATGCTAAGGTAATAGAAAAAGTCTTAAACTAGACAGGAAGGCAATACAAATAATATAGCTGTGTTGCTTCATAGGATATTAACCCACAATTATCCTTCTCTGTGCATAGCAACTGATGATTGCACAGTAACCACAATTTAAGCTCTAAATTAGATATAAACATGAAGCAAGATAAATCTAACAGACTAGCTACCAAACTTAACGAAAATAAGATTTTCACCAGAAGGGAAACTTGTTTAGTCTGTGGTTGCTTTCGAAAGGACACAATTTTATCCAGATTTTTTTGATGTGTATATCTTAATGTGGGCTGTTGGTCTTGTTTTTAAGGAACAAAATTTAATCAGGTTGCATATTGTGTCAGACGGATGTTCAAAAGCCTTTGTTTTTCACCCTGAAACAAAGAAAAGGGAATGTTTTTCATATGCTACAAAGAGTCAAACTCGAAAGCTGTGCCGATGAGACATTCATCAATTGTTAAAGTGTCTATAAGTCTCCTCTGCACTTTTGGGAATAAAACCTAGTCTGTAGCTCCTATTAGCAGTAATAGCACTTCTTATTCATCCCCCACTGTGTTGAAAATGTGTGCTATAATGACTAATTTAAATTTTTCTCTGTTAGATTTAGTGAGTTAGAAAGTTTATATTGGAAATAGACCAGCTGGTGAATATTCATGCACTGTAGACTCATATAAATCAAGATGCAGTTGGGTGGAAGGACTTTTCTATTTTTCGCCTACGCTTAGGAAAGTGTAGGATAGATTTTTAACCAAATCTTTGAACTTCTCAAATACTCTTTGGAGGCAATGCGACTCCAACGGAGTAACTGAAGGCCCTGTGGTAAGTGCCGGCCCCTGCGGTATGGTGCCCAGTGCCAGCTGTGTTTTGTTGTGTTTGTTGAATGAACTAAAAAGTTTCGTGAGCCCATTTAAAAAAAAATTAAAAACTCATATTTTGCCATTTTGCCACTCCTCTCAGTGATGACACCTGGGGCAGCCTGCACTCACCACACACCCCTTCCTACGCCACTGGCCAATCAGCATGCAAAGTATAAAAGGGCACCAGAGCTGAGATGCTGGGTCTACTCAGTTGCCCATGTTGATGGACCTCAGCTTGGATGTTCCAGGATCTCTGTGGGACTGTCCTTTGGTCACATGGATTGACCCTGGACTCAGGACTGGACAGACTGACTTGTCGCCAGGTAGGCCAGGAGTTCAGTACACAGGAGTTTGGATCATATTTATAGGCATCTGGAAAGAAGTATTGTATCCACCTATCATATCCATCTGTTCAGAAGTGTGTGGACCACCTTTCAGCCATTTGGTTACAAGATCCTCATTTCATTTTTATATCTATTGTGTCTTCCTTAATAATATTCAAAATGGGGGTAGTGGCTTGAGCCATGGGCGACTGAACAAAGCATATTTCTAAATGGGATAGAATAGATTGGGTAGACTGACATGTCCCATTATGGACTGGAGTTAATTTATTTATAAGGAAACAGGCCAGCTGGTCTCTAACAGAACATAGTGACTGGACAGTACCTATTGAATGCAGAGCCTGTAGGTATCACAAGGTGCTTTGCCCCAATAAATCAGTGAATTCCTATGACTGAAGCAAATCCAAGGACTGAGTATGAAGGATATACTAGCAGGAGGGTAGGACAGCAAGTGGGTATAGAAATCAGAGAAGCCGATTGTAGGAGTTAAGGAACAGAAAGAAGATGGTAGCTGAGAACTAGTCTAAAGGAGTTATACTTCTAGCAGTTGCTGAATGTGAGGGCTTTCATTCTGGTGAAACACTGAAATAATAAGGATCTTGCTTTTTCTGAGGCTCGAGGTCATTTTATCCCACTTTAACTTACATTCTTAGGACACACACACACAATTTAATAGCAGTCTTGGGGCCCCTTCAGATGGTGTCTCACTGCAGGTCTATACTGAAGCTGCAATAGTGGTGGATTTATTTTGCTTTAATTTGTTTGGCAGTACAAACTACAAATCACTTGCTATCCAGAGAGGATATGGCACAACTAAAAATGGGGCAACAATGAACCCGAATATTAGTGTCGTAAAAAGTCATGGGATTTCAGCAGGAAGTTATGGGATATGTGTTAAGGATAATTGTTTCATTGAAATGAAAAATAATTCTGTATCTGCCTGTATGCGTATCACTAAAGGGAGCATGGAAAATTCCATTGGAGCTAAGTAAGGCTTTCAGAGTGCCTAACAGGTTGATTAACTAAGAATGTATGCCTGCAGTTCTGTCACGAGGTGTTTAACTTTAGATCATGTGAGTAGTATTCAGTTGCAAATCTCCATTTTGTGTGAGCTAGTCTTTGTTCTCAAGACAAAGGGTATGCTAATATCTTTCTAGGAAAGAACTGCCTCAGGCTCGAATGGTGTGTGTGTGTGTAGAGAGAAAGAGCTTTGACTTCCGTTCTCTTTGAAGTAATTCCATATTTCTAAGATGCTGGACCTGTGCTTGCGACTGTTTGGATGAATCATAATTGTTGTAAGACTGGTTTGGAACAAGTTCTGTTAGTAAAGCTTTGAACCCATATTTTTGGACTGGGCAATTTTTATCCCAAGAAGATCAGTTTTTATTCATCCTTTTGCTTCCAAATGTGCAATATTAATAACTATGAGCATATGCACCGATTGGAAATGAAGCACTGTGATCACCCCCAAATGTTTGCAGGCACAATTGGTATTGAAAGTGAGATCACGGGTGATTTCCCTGATAGCATCATGATCACAAATAATCAGTTTTATATCTGGAGGGGTCCTTGCTTAGAGTTGGTGTGAGCACCTGAAAAGTTGGGCTTTTGAAAATGCTATGCTAAACACCCATTTGGGTCCCTTGTGGTCCACTTTGAGTGCAATCGAGACTCCTTCAGGCTTTGACGAGACTCAAAATGGGGCTCACTTCCTGGTCCGTGTATTTCTACCTTCCAGTTCCTCCTTCCTTCCATCAAGCAAAGGAAAGAAGAATAAAACAACAACATTCGCCTTTAACAATAAATAAATCATATTGCATAGAATTTGTACTGATCATGCCACATTACTTCCATTTTCTTCTTTTTAATACCTGCATGTCTTTTTGAAGTTAAAGCATGTGCTACACAAAGCTCCAGAGGCAACTGAAACGGGTGATTTATTTTCTTTTTTTTTTTAAAAAAAAGGCAAGCCATAAATGTTGAAGTGCGATGATCAAGCCCCTGTGAATTTTTGCTTTTTTTTATTATAAAGGAGCAGCAATCACTTATCTTATGTCTGCCATAGTTCATTGAGAGACAACCCTTGAAAATATAATAGCTGGATGATCTTAGGATGCAAGGGATGCTTCAAATGTTTTCAGAGACTCGTTGAAACGTGCTTCACTCTGACAAAAGCCGGAAATGTTAATTTTCACCTCTCTTACAAACACCGAGATGATATGTAAAGGAAATGCTATTGTCACAGCAAATGCACTCTTGAGTGATTCAAACCCAATTAGTACTTATAGGATGCACTTTGAATATATTTGATGCAGCAGCGAGCAAACTGGTAAACAGCTTTTCATATTTAGCTGTCGGGTTCGGAAAGAAGCCCACCCTTTTTATTTTCAAACATAAGAGCTCACAAAGCTTTCCACTTGAATTCACTACAATGCTACACCATCTCTTGACAGTTTACAAAAAATATTTATTATAGCTTATGTCCTAATAATAATAATAATAATAATAATAATAATAATAATAATGGGGTAGCCATTCTGGGCCTTACTCTGTACCTCCAATTCCTTTCCCCCTTAAAAAACCCCCCTAAAATAATTCTTTTAAGTTGACTTCCCACCCTCACAGCATTTTTAATCAAACTTTTTCTACTGCATTATGTCTTTTTCTATTTAAAGAAGTTTCGCTATTACAATTATGTAATGATTTTTCTTCCACTGCTTTTATCTTGACCCCGGCCCGCAATTTCATTTGACTATAATTTTTTTAATAGTCCATGAAAAAACCTAAAAATTTTTTTGGGTGTGGGTGTGTGTTAATATACAGTGGTACCTCAGAAGTCGAATGGAATCCATTCCGGAAGTGCGTCCGACTTCCAAAATGTTTGGAAACTAAGGTGCGGCTTCTGATTGGCTGCAGAAAGCTCCTGCAGCCAATCAGAAGCCACAGAAGCCATGTCAGACATTCGGGTTCCAAAGAACGTTCGCAAACCGGAACACTCACTTCCAGGTTTGTGGCATTCAGGAGCCAAAACGTTCAAGTCGCAAGGTGTTCATCAACCAAGGTACGTCTGTACTTTGCTTAGAGGCCATCACGATTTACCCAGAGATTCTTCTTTTAGTTCTAGTATGTTTGCATCTGTACATCTAGGGCTGTAGCCAGCACTGCTCAAATACAGGTTTGTGTGTGCACAACAGAGCTTCCTCTCCCTTTCTCTTATGTACTAAGCTTGGATCCTAGAACAATACACAGGTAGGATCCTGGAATGCAACAACTGATTCGCTTGCAGGAGAAGACCAATCAGGCTCCAGGAGGAAGTTAATCAGCCTATTAGGATGGTAGGATCGTAGAATGCAACAACTGATTGGCCTGCAGGAAAAGACCAATCAGGCTCCAGGAGGGAAGCAGACTCAGCCAATCAGACAAGACTTATTGTGTAAATAATGTACAGTGGTACCCTGGGTTACATACACTTCAGGTTACACAGGCTTCAGGTTACAGACTCCGCTAACCCAGAAATAGTGCCTTGGGTTAAGAACTTTGCTTCAGGATGAGAACAGAAATCGTGCTCTGGCGGGGTGGCAGCAGTGGGAGGCCCCATTACCTAAAGTGGTGCTTCAGGTTAAAAACAGTTTCAGTTTAAGAACGGACCTCCAGAACGAATTAAGTACTTAACCCGAGGTACCACTGTATATAAAAGCCTGAGGTTTGGGGGGAGAAATTCAATCACTGTATTACAAGCTGCAATAAAGAGCATGAAATCACAGCAGGACTCCAAGTATATTTCACTTTCCATTTAATTTGGACTATATGGATCTTTAGGCTGATCCAGCAAAGAATTCCTATGTACTCATGTATAAGTGCCATTAACACTGTCAACATGTCTTCTGAGTAAACATGCGTAGAATCAAGTTGGTAGTTTAGATCCATTGAATTAGGCAAAAGTCATCCATATAGGTCTCTGCAACAGAATCAACACTCCCCACACCCCGTTCCCCCTTTCCTCTTCCTATTCCCGGTGTACTGTTATCAATTCCTGGAAAGCGTGTTCTCCTTCATGGAGAGCATGTGTTGCGGTGACGTCTGCTGAGCCACCCCTCTGTTACCAGGCAGGGTCTCTAAAGATTGCCTGGGGCAGTGATTGGTTCACTGGGTTGCTGGGGTAAAAGTTATGTTGCAATTTTGGTGAGAGGGGTAAGATGTTTAAATACTCTGCACGCAGCCTGGAGCTTTCTCTTTGCTGTGTACAACGGATCACCCACCCACCCGCCCTAGAGTAAGGGGTTGTTGCATTGACCTTGCTTTGCCTGTCATGGGGTCGTCTGCCGTTGGGGCAGGGGCTTGGTAGGAATTTTGTCCATCTGGCTGATTGGCTGGGCCATTTGGTTTTTGCCTACTGCGTAGCAAATCGTCACAACTTGTAAGGGGTTAGGCTAGGCTGGGCCTGCCCCTCCATGGTTGCTGCGGAAAGGGAATTCCGTTAAAGGAATCCTGGGGCTTGCCATCTTTTCGTCCAATCCCTGGAATGGGACTAGGGCCGGCAAGCCTTCGGGGAGCATGCGGATGAGAATTGAGGGTCTGTGACTCAGCTCCATTTCTCCCCGACTTGCTTTCCCCCGCACTGTCTTTCGGTGGTGCCCGGAAGTCAGTTCTGTCCCCAGGCGGGGGGACAGATAGTCTTAACCAATGCCTAAACAACCACTCATGGTTTTGTATTTAAATAAAGTTGTGGCCAAAATTATGCCAAAAACCTTAAACAAAAATTAAGTGTGCGTTGTGAGTTATTTGGGGGGTGGCTTGGGGACCTCGACACGCAAAATCATTTGCAATACAGAAAAGCGCCATTTCCTTTTGCATCTCACATGAGAAGCAATCCCTAGAGATACGTTTCTGGCAGATTCTTCAAAGCAGTGGCCACTTTTCCATGGACTTTTCTATATTCCAGGAGACCACAGGCCACTCGCTGCCTGCCATATTTTTTAAAAATACCAACACTAGCAATTTAATGGGCTCTTGGTTGGCCGAGACAGAAATAACGGGGACTTTTTATTTTAGAAAACAAACGGGGAGCTTAGAGCACAGTGGCAAGCTACTCAACAGGATTTTCTTTTTCCTCCCGACAGAACATGTTTTATTTCACGAGGGCGATCCGGGTTTTAGCTCTATTAGCTCTTGTTTGCCTGACATTACCAGGTGCTTTATTAGACTTCAGAGATTCTTGTTTTCATCAGCAGGGGAGCAGAAAGATGGTGTTCCACCGTGTCACTTGGTCTTGTAAAGCATCAACTTCCCCGTTGTGTTTCAGTCAGGGAGGAAAAAAAATAAAGCTCCTTTCTTTCTAGTGGGTTTGGATGAATTTTGAAAAGAAAACTGCAACGAAGAGATGGCTGCTTAGAGGGAAACGTTTGTTCTCCAACGCTGTATTTTATTATATATTTTTCCTCCAACTATATATTTTATGATATCTATGTCTCTATCTATTTATGGGGGAGGGAATCTCTGGATTAGGGCTGCCATATGTCCAGATTTCCTGGACATTGCTGGAATTTAGCCGTTGTAAACAGAGTCTGGGCGGGGGGAAAACCCTCAACAACCTTTGCTAAAAAAAAAAAAGCTCAACACTTTGTCTCAACCATATGTGACTTGGCTTGTTCCATCACATTTTATACAGGTCTGAATGAAATAAATTCATGGATGATTCAATCAGTAAGCTTTAATTGCAATAATGAGAAATATGAACAATCATATTTCTTAGGGGCTGTGGTCCCTTCAGCTCCCCTAATAAAATATTTGGCAGGCCCCTTCAAATTTGATGGACATTGTCATTCAAATGATTGTGTGTGTGTGTGTGTGTTTGTGTGTGCCGCGTCTTGTGATTGATTTTGTGGGGCAGGGCGTACCTGCCCCCCCATATTTTATTCAAGCTGATACCCTTGTCAGCAATGCAACACATTGCTCAGTACTTGTGGAGATGCTCAGTACTTGTGGAGGTTACACAATCCTATACATTGTTACTAGGGACTTGGCCCCAGTGAAACCATAGGGTTTAGTTTAGGTAATTGTAGGATAACACTGTATAGTACCATAATGGTAAATCTGTAAGTTTCCCTAGGGTGGGAGTTGATAAATTTTGCCCTCCCCCAGATGTCGGGCAAATCCACACCACAAATTTAAAGCACACCCAGCATGCATTTAAAACACGTGGTTCACCCCTCCCCTAAATCCTGGTAACTGTAGTTCCCCCAGAACTCTAATTCCCACTCACTTGCTAAATATCTTTGCAGAAGCTTACACGAAAAGCTTTGCCTATCGCTCAATGTCAGGGAACTGACATCTAAAGCGCCGGAGGCGCAAAGGCTCACTGAGGGTGAGAGAGCAGTAGCAGCGGAAGAGGGAACCAGTAGAGGGCGAGCAAGAACTCCAAGGGAAAGTGAGTCGGAGGGATGGCTCAGAGACGCTTCAAGCGAAACCAGTGGGGAGGTCTCAGGACCTCCTATAGGGACACCCACACCTCGACGGAAACTGTCACGCCGAGAGGCCAGACGACGTGTTTCCGTTAAGGAGCTTTTATGTTGGAAACGTTTCCGAAAGCAGCCACTTTCGGATTCTACTAGTGATTGACGCAGCCATGCTGGAGGGGCTCCGTCACAGGCAGAGGTTTGAAAGCCTGATCAAACTCTGAGGGACTTGCATTTTACGCACAAGCAGCTCATCGTCCCATCACAGCAATCCGAAAGTCTCCGAAAGCCAGCTTGTGCAGGGAGAAGCATCATGAGCAATCCAGCCGGAACCGGGGAAGCAGGAGCAGCTGGAGGAGGTCCAAGCCTGGAAGAAAGGTACAGGGCGTTGGAGATCCAGTTGGCGCTGCAAACGGCGAGGCTTGAGGAGAGGAGGGCTCAGGATGCAGAAAAGGGAAAGGAGAAAACCACCCCGCTCGCCAGAAAGGTGCCAGGATTGGTGCAGAAATTCGGGGGGGATCCCAGGAACTATCATGCCTTTAGAACAGAGATGCAATACGCTCTAAACTTGCAGTTTGATGACTTCCCCGATGAGGAATCGCGAGTGGCGTATGTGATTGGCCATCTCGAATCCGGGGCGAAAGATTGGGTTAGACCCCTGATGGCAGCTAATAATGAGATCTTAAAGGACACGAGGAAGTTTTTTCGTGCCATGGACCTGATGTTTTCCAGCGATATTGAGCAGGGGGTGGTGCGAAGGCAGTTAATGGCTTGCCAGCAAGGAAGCAGATCTGTCCGTGAGTACTGGACTGAATTTACCATGTTGATTCACAAATTGGGGTGGGACCTATCGGCGGAGCCCATCCAAATGCTTTTCGAAGAGGGGCTTTCTTCAACCGTCAAAGATGAGCTTTCCCGGGGCCCCAGGGCGGAGTCTATGGACCAGTTAACCAAATCTGCGCTGGCCATAGGAGCGCGCCAGGAGGCGAGGGCTATGGAAAAGCGGGAAGGGAAAGGAGACCGTTGGAGGGAGTTCCGCATTCCAGACATTCCAGAGCCACCTTTCCCGCCGGCAGAGCCGATGGAAGTTGGAACAGCGCGGGCGTGCGCAGTTTCAAATCCCAGTGAAGGGCGGAAAAAGGAGGGAAAGAGCGCCAAGAGATGTTATCTCTGCCAACAGCCAGGGCACTTTGCCAGAGTTTGCCCACAAAGAAAGGAATGGCAAGGGATGGCAGGAGCTGTTGGGGGAAAGGAAGAGGAAGGCAAGGAGCAAGTAAAAGCCAACGCCTGGCTGCCACCGTTGGGGCACAGCAGCCAGGCCAAAGAGCAATGAAAGTGCCCATGCCAGAACCCCCCAGACCCGCTTTAGTGATAGAGGTGTTACTAGAACTGCCAAACGGACACCCACTAAAGGTCAAGGCGCTTTTGGATTCAGGCAGCTCCTGTAATTTCATGAGTAAGGAGTTTGCAGCTGAGCACCAGATACAGACTATCCCTTTAAGTAACCCCTTGCAGGTGACTACGATTGACGGCAGAGAGCTGTTGGGGGGAGAAGTTAGCCAACAGACTGTCCCGATGATAATGAGAGTGGCAAGGCACACCGAACAGATAGCGTTTAATGTGGCCATCCTGGGAGGAGCGCCCATCATTTTGGGGATGAGCTGGCTGGCGCTACACGATCCGCTAGTGGGCTGGCATCAGAGGGTGGTCTCCTTTGGGTCAGCGCATTGCCTAGAACACTGCAAGGAGGGGAAGGTCTCGGGAGGAGACAGAGTCACCCTAGCGGGGATGGAAGTGATGGACAAAGGGAAGGTGCCCCCGCAATACGCAGATCTGAGCAACGTATTCAGCGAAAGGGAAGCAGACAAACTGCCACCGCATAGACCCTTTGACTGTCAAATCAACCTACTCCCAGGGGCCCAACTCCCAGTAGGCAAGCTGTACGCCATGTCAGACAGGGAGATGCAGGAGCTGAGGGAGTTCATTGACAAAAACTTGAAGCGAGGTTTCATCAGAGAGTCCCGAGCGGTGGGGGGCAGCCCAGTGTTCTTTGTGGACAAAAAGAACACAGACAAACCGAGACTGGTGTGTGACTTCAGGGCCCTCAATGCAGTGTCGGAGCCCCTGGCTTTCCCTATGCCCCGAATTGATGACATTTTGACCAGAGTAAGGAAGGGAAAGATTTTTACAAAACTGGACCTGCGGGGGGCGTACAATCTGATACGCATAAGGAAGGGAGATGAATGGAAGACCACCATGTTTACCCCGTTGGGAGCCTTTGAATACCTCGTTATGCCCTTCGGTCTACAAGGGGGCTCCGCGTGTTTTCAAGCTTTTATAAACCACGTTCTGGGACCTTTGCTCTACAAGAATTGTGTGGCCTTTTTAGACGACGTGTTGGTGTATTCGGAAAATGAGGAACAGCATGTGAGGGACGTTCGAGAAGTGTTGGGCAGGCTGCAAGCCAACCAGCTGTGGGTGAAACTGGAGAAGTGCCAGTTTCATACCAAGGAGGTGGAATTCCTGGGGTACCGCTTGTCAGACAAGGGATTGGCCATGGATCCAGGCAAGGTCCAAGCAGTACTGGAATGGAAGACACCGAAGACCAAGAAGGACGTGCAAAGATTCTTGGGATTTGGGAACTTTTATCGGAAGTTCATCAAGAACTTTGCCCACTTGACGGCGCCCATCACCGACTGTCTCAGCAGCAAGAAGAAATTTGTTTGGACGGCAGAGGCGGATCGAGCCTTTGAAGAACTGAAAAGGGCTTTCGCCTCGGAAGAACAACTTCTGCATGTGGATTTACGAAAACCCATGAGAGTGGAAACAGATGCATCCGACCGGGCGGTAGGGGCGGTCCTTCTTCAACCGGGGAGGAGTGCGTCGGAGTGGAGACCGTGTGCCTTCTTCTCGCGGAAGCTGAATAAGTCCGAGAGGAATTACACGGTGTATGACAGGGAACTACTTGCCATTCACGAAGCATTCCGGAGGTGGAGACATTTATTAATTGGGGCACAACACAAGGTGCAAGTGTGCACCGACCACAAAAATTTAGAGTATTGGAGAACAGCTCGAGTGCTCAACCAACGACAAGTGAGATGGGCACAGGAATTCTCCAAATTTAACTTTGAGATTTGTTATGTGCCAGGCCCAGAAAACGTCAGGGCGGACGCGCTCTCACGCAAACCAGAATATTGGGAAGGGGAGGGGGTGATCGAAGAGAGACATGTCATCCCGGAGGACCGCTGGGTGTGTGGGGCGGCGATGGTGGGGCAACGAGAACTGGTGGAGGAAACGGAAAATGATGAATATGCCCAGGATAAGCTCAGAGGTCTCAGGGGGGAGGGCGAGAGCCCCGGAGGTTTTGAGGAAAGAAATGGGGCATTGTATTACAAAGGGGCACTGTATATACCCGAAGGTGAATTGAGGGGGAGAGTACTCAAGCAGTTGCATGATAGCCCCACGGCGGGACATTTTGGGCAACACAAGACCATGTGGTTGGTTACCAGGGAATTTTGGTGGCCTAAGGTGAGGGAAGATGTAAGGGAGTATGTAAGAGGGTGTGACCAATGTCAGCGAGCCAAAGGGGAAAGAAGGGCGCCGGCAGGGTTATTAGAACCTTTACCCACACCAGAACGGCCTTGGGAAGCGATATCAATAGATTTTATGACGGATCTGCCAAGGTCCAAGGGGAAAACAGCCATCATGGTAGTAGTAGACCTGTTAACTAAGATGTGCCACTTTGTAGCATGCTCACATGCAGTCACAGCGGAAGAAACGGCGAAGTTGTTTGTGGAACATATCTTTAGGTTGCACGGGGCTCCCTCGAGGGTGATCTCAGATCGAGGCAAACAATTTACTTCCAGGTTCTGGAGGAAGCTCATGAGCTTGTTACACGTGGAAGTCAATTTTTCAACTGCCCGGCACCCTGAAACCAACGGGCAGGCGGAAAGGGCAAATGGCATTCTTCAACAATATCTTAGGTGTTATGTCAATGACAGAGAGAACGATTGGGTCGAAAAGTTGGCGTTGGCAGAATTTGCCTACAATAATGCGGAGAATGTGTCCACAGGGATGAGTCCCTTTTTGGCTAATTACGGGTGTCACCCCAGGGCATTTCCAGGGGAAGGAGGGGAGAGATGGAGCGTCCCAGCGGCTGAACATTTTGTAGAAGAGATGGAAGCCATCCATCAGCAGCTCCAGCTCAACTTAGAAAGGGCTAAGGCACAATATAAGAAGCAGGCAGACAAGAACAGAAGGGAAGGTGAAACCATAAGGGTGGGGGATCAAGTGTGGTTGTCAACCCAAGGGTTGCCGTTCAAAGGGGGTTGTAAGAAACTGAGGCCCAGAAGATTGGGACCCTTTGAGGTGATTCAGCAGGTCAACCCGGTAGCTTTCAAACTCCGATTACCCAATCACATGAAATTGCACCCAGTGTTCCACAGGTCGTTACTGTCACCATACAGGGGAGGAGGTGAAGGGGAGCACGTCAGGGGACCAGCCTTGGAAGAGAGGGAACGCCGCAACCATGTAGCGGAAATCCTCGATTCCAGGTGGAAGGGAAATCAGGTGGAGTATTTAGTGGCGTGGGAAGGGGAACCGGAGTCAGAAAACACCTGGGTAAGTGCGCAGGAAGTCAATGACGAGGTTTTAACAGAAACGTTTCATCAAAGGTTCCCGAGGAAACCTCAGCCGATAGCAAGGTTTAGGAGGGAGTATTTCGGCACCACCGATGAGGAAGAGGAAATGGAAGGGTTCGCGGAGTCGGAGTTGGAAGAGGGAGTGGACTCTGATGACGAAGAGTACCTAGAGAGTAGGAACAGCAACAAGTGGAAGGAAGTGTTCGCGACGTCGGAAGATGAGGGAGGTTCTTTCAAGGGTTTTACCTCCTCACCGCCAGTAGGAGAGGAGACGGGAGGGGGTGAAGGGGGCCCTGGAGGGGAGGTGGATGTCAGGGAACTGACATCTAAAGCGCCGGAGGCGCAAAGGCTCACTGAGGGTGAGAGAGCAGTAGCAGCGGAAGAGGGAACCAGTAGAGGGCGAGCAAGAACTCCAAGGGAAAGTGAGTCGGAGGGATGGCTCAGAGACGCTTCAAGCGAAACCAGTGGGGAGGTCTCAGGACCTCCTATAGGGACACCCACACCTCGACGGAAACTGTCACGCCGAGAGGCCAGACGACGTGTTTCCGTTAAGGAGCTTTTATGTTGGAAACGTTTCCGAAAGCAGCCACTTTCGGATTCTACTAGTGATTGACGCAGCCATGCTGGAGGGGCTCCGTCACAGGCAGAGGTTTGAAAGCCTGATCAAACTCTGAGGGACTTGCATTTTACGCACAAGCAGCTCATCGTCCCATCACACTCAACATCCAAAAAACCAAAGTGCTGCACCAGCAAGCACAAAACAACCCCTCTGCAGCACCACAAATCCAACTCAATGGTGTAACTTTGGAAAATGTCGATCACTTCTCCTATCTGGGCAGTTATCTTTCCACAAAAGCTGACATTGATGCCAAAATCCAGCATCACCTGAGCTCTGTCCCCACTGTGGAAGGACGTGTGGATCCAGAATTGGCCTCCACAGTCACTTACGGACTCACTGTTACAACAGTGTTTATGGAAAGCGTGTTCTCCTTCATGGAGAGCACGTGTTGTGGTGGGGTCTGCTGAGCCACCCCTCTGTTACCAGGCAGGGTCTCTAAAGATGGCCTGGGGCAGTGATTGGTTCACTGAGTTGCTGGGGTAAAAGTTATGTTGCAATTTTGGTGGGAGGGGTAAAATGTTTAAATACTCTGCATGCAGCCTGGAGCTTTCTCTTTGCTGTGTGCAACGGATCACCCGCCCACCCGCCCTAAAGTAAGGGGTTGTTGCTTTGACCTTGCTATGCCTGTCATGGGGTCATCTGCTTTGGAGCGGGGGCCTGGTAGGAATTTTGTCCATCTGGCTGATTGGCTGGGCCATTTGGTTTTTGCCTACTGCGTAGCAAATCGTCACAACTTGTAAGGTTGCGGTTAGGCATTGGTTATAAATTGGTGGAGGAGGCTGGGCCTGCCCCTCCATGGTTGCTGCGGAAAGGGAATTCTGTTAAAGGAATCCTGGGGCTTGCTATCTTTTCGTCCAATCCCTGGAATGGGACTAGGGCCGGCAAGCCTTCGGGGAGCATGCGGATGAGAATTGAGGGTCTGTGACTCAGCTCCATTTCTCCCCGACTTGCTTTCCCCCGCACTGTCTTTCGGTGGTGCCCGGAAGTCAGTTCTGTCCCCAGACAGGGGGACAGATAGTCTTAACCAATGCCTAAACAACCACTCACGGTTTTGTATTTAAATAAAGTTGTGGCCAAAATTATGCCAAAAACCTGAAACAAAAATTAAGTGTGCGTTGTGAGTTATTTGGGGGGTGGCTTGGGAACCTCGACACGCAAGTCAATCTTACTCGGCCACGAGTGATCACCGAAGAAGAATAAGAAGATTCCAAGTATCTTTAACAAACTAAGTCCCCAGGATTCTTGCTTACCTGAAGGTAAGCCTCCCTAAACTCGATGGGACTTACTTTAGAATTGGCCTGTATTGGGTTGTGCTGTCCATTTATTAAAACGGCATTTCCCATCATTAAAGCAAGAGGTACGTAGCTTGAAATAATTGACTGCATAATTCTTAAAAACATCCCAATGTGAATGTGTGTATCTTGTCTTCTGAAAATCTATGTACCTCTTTGTTTAACATGAAAACGTTAAGAGAAACTAAAAATAATTTTCAGCATATGGGGAAGTGTTTAGAATTTTTTGGTAACCTGAACGTCTAACTAAATAGGATTGCTTTATTTTTTTTTAATATAATTTTTATTAAATTTATAGTATACAAAATCCAACTTCCAAACACTTATTTCCATAAATCTAGTGGACTCCCCCCATCTTCCGAACACTGCATTCTCTGTAAATTTAAAACCTCAGCAAATTGTTAACTTATTTCAAACCTAATAATATATCTTCCATTTTATCGTGATATCTGGTCTCTAAACATTTCAGTCCAAATCCATTGTTTTAGTTTCAACACAATAAAATTATTTCATTACACCACTTCTGTCTTGTTGTTCCTTATTTTCCAATTCAAAAAATTAACCGATGCTGAAGCTGTAATTTCCTAAAAAGGAGCATTTTTTAACATTCATACAACTTATAATGCCTTTTCAAATAGTCCTTAAATTTTTCCCAAACTTCCTCCGTTTCTTCTTCTCCCGAGTCTCGGATTCTGCCAGTCATTTCAGCCAGTTCCATATAGTCCATCAGCTGCGTCTGCCATTCTTCCAATGTGGGTAAATTTTGTGTCTTCCAATGCTTTGCCATCAGGATCCTTGCTGCTGTAGTAGCGTACATAAAGAAAATTCTATCTTTCTTGGCCACCCTCTGGTCTACCATGCCCAGGAGGAAGGCCTCCGGTTTCTTGGGTAAGGTAAATCTAAGTACCTTTTTTAGTTCATTATGTATCATCTCCCAGAAGGCCTTCACCTTCGGGCAGGTCCACCAGATGTGTAAGAATGTCCCTTCCTCCTCTTTACATTTCCAACATTTGTTGTCAGACAGGTGATATATCTTTGCAAGCTTGACTGGGGTCATGTACCACCGGTATGTCATTTTCATAATATTTTCCTTCAGGGCACTACATGCCGTAAATTTCATTCCGGTGTTCCATAACCTTTCCCAGTCTTCAAACATAATGTTGTGCCCCAAATCCTGCGCCCACTTTATCATGGAGGATTTAACAATCTCATCCTGTGTATTCCATTTAAGCAACAAGTTGTACATTCTCGAAATTAACTTAGATTTTGGCTCAAGCAGCTCTGTCTCTAATTTCGACTTTTCCTCCTGGAAACCCACTTTTTTGTCCGCTTTAAAAACTTCCTGAATTTGAGCATAATGTAACCAATCTCGCACCTTGTTTTTTAACTTTTCCATACTCTGCAACCTCCAATTATCTCCAATTTTTTCAATTATTTCCCAATATTTAGGCCAGTGGGCCTCCATATTGAGTCTTTTCCGTGCTTTGGCCTCCATCGGTGAGAGCCACCTCGGAGTTTTACTCTCCAATAAGTCTTTATATTTTGACCAGACCATAAAAATTGCCCTTCTGACAATATGGTTTTTGAATGATCTATGAACTTTAACCTTGTCATACCACAAATATGCATGCCACCCAAAAGCATTATCAAATCCTTCCAGGTCGAGGACATCGGTGTTCTCCAATAAAATCCAATCTTTCAACCAGCAGAGGGCTGCAGATTCATAATATAACCTCAAGTCCGGCAGGGCAAACCCCCCTCTTTCTTTCGCATCCGTTAGTATTTTAAACCTAATTCGGGGCTTTTTGCCCTGCCAGACAAATTTAGAAATATCCCTCTGCCATTTTCCAAAACATTCCACCTTGTCCACGATCTGGAGGGCCTGAAACAGAAATAGCATTTTCGGCAATACATTCATCTTTATAGCAGCTATTCTACCCAACAAGGAAAGTTTCAGTCTTGACCATATTTCCAAGTCTCTTTTGATCTCTGACCAACATTTCTCATAATTGTCCTTAAACAAATTCAAATTTTTGGAGGTCAAGTGCACCCCTAAATACTTTACTTTTTTAACCACATTTAATTCCGTTTCTTTTCTGAACTCCTCTATTTCAATAGTTGTCAAATTTTTTGCTAGAACTTTAGTTTTTTGTTTATTCAGCTTAAATCCCGCCACCCGACCAAAGTCAGAAATTAATTCTAACGCTCTTTTAGTGCTAGAGGCTGGCTCCTGTAGTGTTAATACCAAGTCATCTGCAAATGCTTTCAGTTTATATTGTTTCTCTCCGACCACAATTCCCTGTGCCAACCGGTCATTTCTAATCTTGTTCAATAGCACCTCCAGGACTGAGATAAACAACAGAGGAGACAGAGGGCACCCCTGTCGTGTCCCTTTTTCAATTTTGAACTCCTCTGTCACCACGTTGTTCACTATCAATTTAGCTTTTTGTTCTGAATAAATTGCTTCTATTCCATTTTCAAACCCCCGCCCTACTCCCATCCTTTCCAAATTTTTCTTCATAAACATCCAAGAAATGTTGTCAAAGGCTTTCTCCGCATCAATAAAGATCAACACCGCTCTTGTATTTGAATTTGTCTGTAAAAATTCCAAAATGTCAATGATGTTTCTTGTGTTGTCAAATAAATGCCTACCAGGGAGAAAGCCTGCTTGGTCCTTATGAATCACTTCATTTAATACTTTCTTAAACCTACTTGCCAAAATGTCTGCAAAGATTTTGTAATCCACATTTAGGAGTGAGATAGGACGGTAGTTTTTAAGTTGAGTTTTTTCAGTTTCTAATTTTGGTATCAACGTGATGAAAGCTTCTTTCCACGTTTCCGGTGCCTTCCTCCCCTCCATAATCTGGTTGCAAACTTCCAACAGTGGTTGTATCAAAGAGTCCTTCAAAACCTTATAGTATTTGGAAGTGAGTCCATCTGGTCCTGGAGACTTGCCTAGTTGAAGATTCTGAATGGCGCATTCAATTTCTTGGAGCGTAATGTTACAATTCAGGGTTGCTCTCATTTCCTGAGGTATTCTTTGTAATCCATTAGTTATGAGAAATTGATCCGCCTCCGAATCTTTTTGTGGCCTTTGTGAATAAAGTTCTCTGAAATATCTCTGGAAGCACTTTCTAATTTCCTCAGGTTTCTGAACCATTCTCCCTTCAATCTCTAGATTTGTAACTGTATTAAGCTTTTGTCTCTTTTTCAACTGCCAAGCCAGCAGCTTCCCACACTTATTAGCTGATTCAAAGGATCTTTGTTTCATTTGTTTAATTTTCCATTCCACCTCTTGATTTATCAATTTCGAATATTGTGCCTGGAAAAACTTCACTTCTCTCAACACTTCCTTCGATTTAGGCCTGGATCTCAGTTTTTTCTCTCCTTCTCTTATTTTCTCCAAAATCTTCTCCTTCTTTTCATTCCAGAGCCTTTTTTTGATCGTGTTCTGCTGTATTAGAAACCCTCTCATAACTGCTTTACTTGCGTCCCAGATTGTTCTTTTTTCCACGGTTGTCTTTAAATTTATTTCAAAATAATCCTTTAAAACTTTTTGGGCCTTCTTAACAATCTCCTGATCTCTTAACAAAGCGTCATTCATTTTCCATCTGAAAGATCCGGTTGTGTTTAATCTCAGTTCCATTCTCAAAGCATTGTGGTCGGAGCAGGTTTTTGGGCAGATTTCCACTTTTCTAGTCTTAGGTGCCAGTCCTCTAGTTATCCATATTTGGTCGATTCGCGTCTGTCAGGGTTTCTGGGAGAGAGGAGGAGATGACAGAGGAGACGGAGAGCGAGTGGGAGGAGGGGCAGAAGGATGAGGAAGAAGATGACGGAATTCTGAGGGAATCCACGAGTCTGAGCAGCGAGTCAGAGGATTCTCAAAAGGGGGTTACCTTAATCAAGCAAAGGGGAGGAGAAGGGAGAAGCGGAGAGGAGCCCAGTGGAAGACAGAGGAAGCAAGAGACGTCTCAGCCGGAACGGAGTAAAGGGGGTGGAGTCGTCAGCCTCTCGGAGGGAGCAGGATTAGGAGAGAACAGAGAGAGGGGGTTGGAGCAGGGTGTTCAGCCGGAAAGGGTGGAGAGCAGAGCAGGGGGTGGTGTAGCGGTCGAAAGAAAGGTCAGCAGCAACGTACGCGCGCCAAGTTCAAACGTAGAGGCGCGCGGAAGTGGAGAGAGCTCAGGGGAGGAGCCCGGCCCTAAAGCCAGAAAGAGGGGGGAAGAGGCGGCAGAGGATTCAGCCTCAGGCGAGTCACGGAGAGAGGGAGCCCAGGGGGGCAGGAAGACCCTGCGGAAAAGAAAGGAGAGGAAGAGGTGGTCTAGAGCCAGGCTATTAAGTTGGTGCGGAAGAGGGGAGGAGTCAGAGGGGACTTCAGCGGTCTAACGTGGCAGACGTACGGCCACAATGCTGAACTGTATGAGAAGCAGAAATCTTCAATAAACTTTTCCTGTAAATAAGCTGCAACGGAGTGAGGTCTCTTGTGAGCTGGGACCAGTCCTGGGTGGCCGTGACAGTAAGTCCCCTCTCTGAAAGCAAAAATTTTTTTTTTTTTTTGCGAAGCTCACGAACGGGAGCAGCCATGAGCGCTGAGGAGCAACTGGTTGCATTGCGGAATCAGGTTACCGCTCTCACATCGGCAGTCATTGCTTCGCAGAAGAAGAATGACGACTTGGAGAAGACGTGCCAGGATTTGCAGGCAAGGTGGGAGCGCGCGGACAAGGCGGGGGCCCCAGGATCCAGAGCGGAGGGCATTGCGCTTGGACGAAGGGGGGGTGCCCTAGTTCCGCATTTTAATGGCAACTTGCAAGACTATCCCAATTTCAGAGCGGACGTTGTATATGCACTGCACTTACTCCGTCACGATTTTAAAGATGAGGAGGAGAGAGTGGGGTTCATTGTTTCGCACCTGCATGGGGAGGCCAGGGCTTGGCTACGCAATTTGTGGCGCGAAGATGGACCGGCCCGTCGCGATTCAACTGCGTTCATCAAAGCGATGGATTCTTGTTTTCAATCCTCTGTGGATGTGGACATTGCGCGCCGTCAAATGCACGGGCTGAGGCAGGGGAAAGCGACTGTGCGCCAATACCACTCTAAATTTTTTGCATTGCTCACCGCCTTAGATTGGCCAAAGGACAGTAAACCGGTCAGAGATCTTTTTTGGGAGGGATTGAGCCCCCCCATCAAGGATGAGATCGCTAGGGGGGACAGACCCCAGACCCTGGAAGACGTGGTGCAGCGGGCTTTAGCTCTTGGAATTCGACATGAGGCGCGTCCGTGGCACGAGGAGGACGGGCCCCAAGCGCGTGCGCAAGCAAGGACTCTCCCTTTTGTGCACAGGGACTTCAGCCGTGCGCACCCCTCGCCAATGGGGAAGGACAGAGAGGAGCCAATGGAGATTGGTGGTGCTAGGGCTCAGAAGCCATCCCAGAGCCCTGTCCCTGGTGCAGCCAAAGCGAAGCCTCCTAGAGGAACCAGGAAGTGTTACATCTGTGACAGTGCGCACCACATGGCGAAAGAGTGCCCCCAGAGGCTCCAGAAGCACACTGCAGCGCTGGCAACTGTAACAGCAGAGGTGCAACCAGGGGAGCAGCTTCAGGGAAACGACAGTGCCTGGCTGGAAGCAGAGCTACTGGGGCTCAGCCAGGCGGATCTGTAGACAAGCCCCCAGCATCACTGCAGAGCGTGGACCCTTTGCCTCCCAAACCGGCAGTTCTGCTCACAGCAACACTCCAGTTGCCTGATGGGAGACTCCTCGAGGTTCCAATAACGATCGATTCGGGAAGCAACGCCGACTTCATGGGACTGCAGTTCGTTAAGCAGCACAACATGGCGCTCCTGCCTGCAACGACGCCTCTGAACGTGGTCACGGTGGACGGCAGGAAGTTGCTGGGGGGGCAAGTGGTGCAGCAAACCCCTCCCATGATGATGCAGATTGGCAACCATCGAGAGCTTATTAGTTTCAATGTCACCCACTTATCGGACACACCCATCGTGTTAGGCATGAGTTGGCTGGAGAGGCACAGTCCCGCGGTTGCGTGGTACCAGAGGCAGATCAACTTTTGTTCATCGTATTGTGCTCAGCATTGCTTTCAGACCGATCAGGGAGGAGAAGTTGAGCAGCCATTGCATCTGGGTATGGTGCAAACAGTGCCTCACAAGTACCAGGAATTCTTGGAGGTTTTCTGTGAGAAGGAAGCTGACAAGTTGCCGCCTCATAGACCTTACGACTGCGCGATTGATTTAGTGCCAGGGGCGCAATTGCCTGCTGCCAAGCTGTACTCCATGTCGGAGGACGAGATGCAAGAGCTTCGGGAGTTCATAGACCATAACCTCAAGCGAGGTTTCATCTAGGAATCTAAAGCAGCGGGAGGCAGCCCTGTTTTCTTTGTGAAGAAGAAGGACACGCCCCAAAAAAGGCTTATAGTGGATTACAGGTTCATCAACAGCTTGACTAAGCCCAAAGCTTTCCCCATGCCCAAGATTGACGACCTTTTAGCGACCGTCAGGAGGGGCAAGATTTTCACCAAGCTGGACCTACGTGGAGCTTACAATCTCATCCGCATCCGGAAAGGGGATGAGTGGAAGACCGCCATGTTCACCCCTCTGGGCACATACGAATACAGAGTCATGCCTTTCGGCCTCCAAAATGGCAGCCACGTTTTTCAAGCATTTATGCACCACGTGCTAGCAGGTCTCCTCTACAAGAAGTGTGTCTGCTTTCTCGACGATATCCTGATTTTCTCGGAATCGCCGGAGGATCACGATAAGGACGTGAGGGAGGTCCTGCAGAGGCTGAAGGAACACAGGCTGTACGCCAAGTTGGAAAAGTGCCAGTTTGATGTCAGAGAGGTTGATTTCCTTGGCTACAAGTTGTCCGACGAGGGACTGGCCATGGACAGGGCTAAGGTTCAAGCGCTGTTGGACTGGAAAAGCCCTCGAAATCGGAAAGAGGTCCAGAGGTTCATCGGCTTTGCCAATTTTTACCGCAAGTTTATTAAGGGTTTTGCGAACGCGACGGCGGCGATCACTGACACCCTCAGTTCCAAGAAGAAGAAGTTCGTCTGGACCGAACAAGCGGAGCGGTCCTTCCGGACGCTTAAAGGTCTTTTCGCCTCCGAAGAGCAGCTGCTCCACGTGAATCCCGGCAGACCCATGCGGGTAGAGACCGATGCGTCAGATAGAGCGGTTGGGGCCGTTCTTTTGCAAGAGGATTCACAAGGCAACTGGCGACCGGGTGCGTTCTACTCCCGGAAGCTCAGCAAGGCGGAGCGCAATTATACCATATGGGACAGGGAGTTGTTGGCCATTCATGCAGCTTTCAAAGCGTGGCGACACTTCTTGATAGGAGCCAAGCACACGGTGCAAGTCCGCACGGATCACAAGAACTTAGAGTATTGGCGGACGGCTAAGTTGCAGACCCAGCGACACATGCGCTGGGCGGAGTTCTTTGCGGATTTCGACTTCAAAATAGAATACATCCCAGGAGACTCCAATGTTATTGCAGACGCGCTGTCCCGAAAGCCGCAATACTTGGAGGAAGCAGCTCCAATCGCAGCAAAGCACATTTTCGCACCGCAGGCGTGGACGTGCGCTACCATCGCAGTCGACCTGGACGCGGTGCGACGCGCGTTGCAAAAGGATCAGTTTGCACAGTCTAAGATGGAGGAGCTACGCGGAGGGTCGCGACACACCGATGAGTTTCAATTACAGGATGGACTTTTGACTCGTAAGGGTGCCCTTTACGTGCCCACCGACGATCTTCGAGCCAAGGTTCTGCAACAGTTGCATGACGCCCCTAGTGCAGGCCATTTCGGCAAAGAGAAGACGATGGAGTTGGTGGCTAGAGACTTTTGGTGGCCCCAGATGAGAGGAGAGGTGGCGGACTACGTCGCCAGGTGTGATATCTGCCAGAGGTCCAAACCGGTGCACCAGAAGCAGGCGGGATTGCTAGAACCGCTGGAGACACCGCAGCAACCATGGGAGAGGGTAGCGTTGGACTTTGTTACAGACCTGCCCAGCTCCAGAGGTAAGACGGCGGTGTTAGTGGTGGTGGACTTGTTCACCAAGATGGCGCACTTCATCCCTTGTGCCAAGGTGGCGACGGCAGAACAGACCGCAAAGCTCTTCATCGATCACGTCTTCAGAGTGCATGGACTTCCGCAGTCCGTCTTGTCCGACAGGGGGCGCCAGTTTGTTTCCACTTTCTGGCGAAAGCTTCTGGGCATCTTGCACGTCAAAATCAACCTGACATCGGCGAGGCATCCACAAACCAACGGTCAAGCGGAGAGGGTCAACGCGATCATGCAGCAGTACCTGCGGTGCTACGCCAACCAGCGACCTGCGGCGTGGGTGGACTATCTGCCGATGGCTGAATTCGCCTACAACAACACGAAACACGCTTCCACCGGGGTGACGCCTTTCTTCGCGAACAATGGCCGTCATCCCAGAACCTTCCCGAGATTTGCGGCACCAGGAGGGGGGGGGCCTCAAGATGCCGACCAGTTTGCAGCGGAGTTGCAAGAGGTGCACGAGGAGCTGCGGAGACATTTGGAGCTGGCAAAACAGGCGTATAAGGTGCAGGCCGATAAGCACAGGAGGGCGGGAGAGGACATCCAGGTTGGGGACTGGGTGTGGTTAGCAGCCCACGCGATGCCGGCCAGGTCATTGGCCAAGAAGAAGTTAGGACACAGGCAGCTAGGGCCATATCAAGTTGAGGCTAAGATCAATCCGGTGGCTTTTCGTCTAGCCCTTCCGGAAGGTTCCAGGGTGCACCCGGTCTTTCATAGGTCGGTGCTCACCCCCTACAAAACCCCACACAGGTTTCAAGAGTCAGGAGCACCCCCAGAGCCACGTAGGAGGGCGCCTGAGAGGGGGGAATCGCCAAGACCAGGACCTCTTAACGAGGTCACAGAGATACTGGACTCGAGATGGGGGGAGGAGGGAGTTGAATATTTTCTCGCCAGGGAGGGCACACCAGCCGCTGCTAATAGTTGGGTGCCAGGCTACGAGTTAGACGAACCCCTTTTGAAAGAAGAGTTCCATGCACTTTTCCCACATAGACCCATGCCAGCTGAGTACTTTGATGACTGGCTTTTCACACCCACATTGTCAGATAGCACGTTCAGGGGTTTCTCTTCCCCCGAGGAACGAACACCAGAATCAAGCCCGCCCAGGGGATCGTGCTCGGGGGTGGACACGGAAACCCCTTATTGGTGGGAGGAGCAGCCAGAGGAGGAATGGCGTAAGAGGTGGCTGATAGGTCCTTGGCGAGCAGCACCGGAGGAAGTAGCGATGGAAGCAGAGACTGAGAAGCATTTGGGGGAAGAACCCGACTTCGAATACGCTTACACAGAACTGCCAGCAGAGAACATTGACGTAGACGACCTGTATCCTGAGCCTACCCCCGAAGAGCCGCAGTTTCCACAACCGGTCCCCGGCGAGCGGGAGGGGGGAAGGGGGGGCTTCGAGGGGGGGATGGATGTCAGGGTTTCTGGGAGAGAGGAGGAGATGACAGAGGAGACGGAGAGCGAGTGGGAGGAGGGGCAGAAGGATGAGGAAGAAGATGACGGAATTCTGAGGGAATCCACGAGTCTGAGCAGCGAGTCAGAGGATTCTCAAAAGGGGGTTACCTTAATCAAGCAAAGGGGAGGAGAAGGGAGAAGCGGAGAGGAGCCCAGTGGAAGACAGAGGAAGCAAGAGACGTCTCAGCCGGAACGGAGTAAAGGGGGTGGAGTCGTCAGCCTCTCGGAGGGAGCAGGATTAGGAGAGAACAGAGAGAGGGGGTTGGAGCAGGGTGTTCAGCCGGAAAGGGTGGAGAGCAGAGCAGGGGGTGGTGTAGCGGTCGAAAGAAAGGTCAGCAGCAACGTACGCGCGCCAAGTTCAAACGTAGAGGCGCGCGGAAGTGGAGAGAGCTCAGGGGAGGAGCCCGGCCCTAAAGCCAGAAAGAGGGGGGAAGAGGCGGCAGAGGATTCAGCCTCAGGCGAGTCACGGAGAGAGGGAGCCCAGGGGGGCAGGAAGACCCTGCGGAAAAGAAAGGAGAGGAAGAGGTGGTCTAGAGCCAGGCTATTAAGTTGGTGCGGAAGAGGGGAGGAGTCAGAGGGGACTTCAGCGGTCTAACGTGGCAGACGTACGGCCACAATGCTGAACTGTATGAGAAGCAGAAATCTTCAATAAACTTTTCCTGTAAATAAGCTGCAACGGAGTGAGGTCTCTTGTGAGCTGGGACCAGTCCTGGGTGGCCGTGACAGCGTCCATGTCATGTGGGCCTCAGAAAAGAAAGTTCCTTCTTTCCCTAGAGGGTTCTTGATCCTCCATATATCAGTCAAGTCCAAATTGTCAGTCATTTCGAAAAAAGTTTTTGGTAGTCTGCCGTCTTTCGTTATGTTAGCACTTTGCGACTTATCCATATTCACTGAGACGACTCCGTTCATATCTCCCAACATGATAATGTTGTTGTAATCCAAATAGTCCAGCATAGTCTCATGCAGCCTCTTGAAAAATTCCGATTTCCCTTCATTTGGGGCGTAGATTCCTAAAATTAAAAACTTTTCTCCTTGTGTCTGGATTTCAACCGCCAAAATTCTGCCCTGTTCATCTTTAAATACAAATTTTGGTGACAAGTTCTCCTTTGCGTATATCACCACTCCTCTTTTCTTGACTTTGTCCGATGAAATAAATTCTTGGCCTAACCTTTTATTAATTAACACTTTTCTGTGGAGTCTTGTCACATGTGTTTCTTGCAAACAGATAATGTCCAATTGTTCTTTTTTCAAAATATGAAATACTTTTCTCCTTTTTTCTGGAGAGTTCCCGCCATTTATGTTCCAACTAAGAAGCTGTAGAGACATCCTGGTCTAGTACTTGAGTATCACAGTTGGGTATCTATGTTATCCTCCGTTCCCGAAGGATGTGGTGCCGGTCCGCCTCCAGATGGTACGTGTCCTGGTGGTAATCCCGGTGGTGGAGGCCAAGAATCTGCAGCTCTCTTTTGGAGGTCCTCCTCGTTGTCGTGCAGGAACTTCTGCTGGTCCTCTAGTGTTTTAATTCTTACCTTCTTTCCTTTATAGGTGAATGATAAACCTTGAGGGAATTCCCACCTGTAAGGAATTGCGTTGTACCTTAACAGTTTGGCCAAGTCTGTATATGAGGCTCTAAGGTCCAACAGATATTTGGGAATGTCTCTATAAATTTCTGCTCTTTTGCCTTCAACTTCCAGAGATTTTTTAAAATGTTGGCCTAGTATCTTGTCTCTTTCCTCTCTTGTTCTCAAGCAAACCAAACAGTCTCTGGATTTGTCTTTCTTAGCCGATCTTCCCAATCTGAAGGCCGTCACAATTTTAAATTCTTTGTCTTCCTCAACCCCCCAAAATTTAGAAAATAACTGCGTCAAAAATTCCTCTAGGTTGCCCTGCTCCAGTTCTGGGACGGCCCTCAGCCTAAGATTGCATTCCTTACTTTTCAGTTCCACCATTGACAGGTAGGCTTGCTGTTCTCCTACCTGTCTTTTCAGAGGTCTTACTTCCCCTTTGATCTCCTCAACCTTTTTGCACGCTTGCTCAGCTTTTTGATTGGCTTCCGCAGCTAATTTATAGTTCTCTGCCGTAGCTCCTTGCAATTTCTCAATAGCCTGGGTATGCTGGGAAACCTGATCTGATAACTTACTGATAGTAGATGTAGCTCTATCAATTTTAGATGACTGATCGTCCACCTTCTTATTCAAAAGTGCCAATTGTTCCAAGATTTGTTTCAAGACTGGATCAGTTCCTCCAGTTGCCATTTCTTCTGTATCAAGCGTTTCAACTTCTCCCTCCTGTGCCGTCAGCACAGTTGGTACAGAGGATCTACGTTGATGTGTTAACGTTGTTTGAACAAGCTGCCCAGCTCTCTTATCTTTTTCTTTAGCTTCCTTAGCTTTGGCTGCTCTTGTTTTCCCTGGACCACTCATTCCCCAGCTGCCTCTGCTCAAGGTCAAATAGTCTTTCAATCCATGAGAAAGGCAAGTCCAGAATGTAAACAATTAAACCACAAAGAATCTCAATATAGTACAGTTCCCAGGCCTCTATACCTCTGCAAATCCACCAGGGGGGGTGTTTCATGAGAAGGAAAGTTTCTTTTCCGCCATCAAAGTTCCTATCAACTTTTATAATCCCCAAGTTCAAAAAGGAGGTTTCCAGATAGTTCTGTTTCAAAATAGTGCCACAAGGTGACAGAAAGGTTCCAGTATCAATATTTAAGCGATAATGTATCCATCCATGCAACAATTTATACTTCAGAAAAAGTTTCAGCAGCCTGACAGTTCTCCTTTGCAACACTGGCAGCCCGACAGCTCGGTTGTCCCCTTTAACTCCACGTCACTCCACAGTAGGGGGAAGGTTCCGTAGCAAAATAAACCAAAAGATTTAATCCTTCATTCCTTTTAATTTCTAAAAACACAGTCTATTGATGCCCCTTCGTACTATTTTCAAAGTCTCTTTTTAAGCGCTTCAGCCCACATCAAATTCTTTGCTTTGCTCTGATTAGCAGGGTCGGGAGACGGACTTCCTGTTACTCGCCTCCCGTTTTCAGCCGAATTAAATAAATTTAAGTCAATCTTTAGTACCCCTTACTCACGGGTAAATTGCAGCCAATTCCGATACTTTTCAAGAAGAAAGGTCGACGCTCATCAGCAGCAGCAGCGCGGCTTCACTTCCGCGAAAAGAGCGATGAACTCACAGCGCCGCTCCCCCTTTCACGTTCCGGAGCCTCTTACGAGGTCCCTTCCTCGCTTCTGGGGGGGCTTCTGGCACCCGCCGAGTCCCACGGCCGCAGGCTCGCTCTGCCTGCGGTTTATCTTAATGGGTCTCCGCTTTGCCGTAGCGGACGACCCTTTTTCGCGGAGCCCCTCTTCACTGGGTAAAGAGGACCGCCATTGCCGTTTTGCGCCGCCTCCGGAAGTCCTAAATAGGATTGCTTTACACAAGCTGTTGCTTGTTTCACCATGCTGATTTAACGTCTGCAGGGAACTTTTTGTGTAAATAACAAACCCACATCCACATTAAAGCCTGCATAAAACACATCAATCCTTTTCAATGTGTTTTGTAAGCCATGACACATTTGATGACTTATTTTCATTGTGCATATTTCAAACCCACTTCCTTATAATTCCATTAGAAAGGAGCACACATCTTCATGCTTTATCTCATTAGCATGTGTTTATCATATGTTTTCTCCGTAATTACTATACTTGAATAATGCACACAACATATTAGATCTCATCCTTCTAAAATGTGTCAAGGCAGACTCAACTGATAATCCCCCTCTCCTATTTAGACTCTTGTGCACTGAAACTTTGATTCACTTTCAATAATAATAAGGATTCCTACTGTTTGGCCACTTTATCTTTAGAGAGGCTAAAGAGAACAATGTAGGGACCCGGGTGGCACTGTGGTCTAAACCACAGAGCCTAGGGCTTGCTGATCAGAAGGTTGGCGGTTCAAATCCCAGCGACGGGGTGAGCTCCCGTTGCTCGGTCCCTGCTCCTGCCAACCTAGCAGTTCGAAAGCACATCAAAGTGCAAGTAGATAAATAGGTACTGCTCCAGCGGGAAGGTAAACGGTGTTTCCATGCGCTGCTCTGGTTCGCCAGAAGCGGCTTAGTCATGCTGGCCACATGACCCAGAAGCTGTCTGTGGACAAATGCTGGCTCCCTTAGCCTATAGAGCGAGATGAGGGCACAACCCCAGAGTCGTCCGCAACTGGACCTAACGGTCGGGGGGGGGGTACCTTTACCTTTACTAAAGAGAACAATAGTTACCTCTGCAACTGCTGTAATGATGCCTGCTTTTCTGTTGCTCTGCAGTGACTTTAGTCAAAGGTTTTGCTATCAAATTGTTTTCCTTGAGTTCAGTTCTACCAAACAGCAGCAACATCTGTAGGTGGGCTCAAAAGTGTGCTAAGTTGTATTTGGCATTGAGACTGGTTTGTGACAGCTTTATCACAAACATTCAGTGTATCATAGGGGTCACCAACGAGGAGACTGTGGGCACACATGTGCCCACAAAAGCCTTCCTTGGTGCAGACAGGGTCCCTTGTTAAGTATAATTGTTTAATTGGCACTGAAATGAAGAAATGAAATGAAATGAAGAATTCCAGTGTATTGCTAACAGTGGGGATTTCCATGGCAGAGCTTTCTGACCTCCAACTGAGTTAATGATTAACTGAGAATCCTCTCAGCTATAACATGTGAGTGTTTTGTTGGAATTCTGCCTGGGTCAGAGGAATGTGCCACAACGTAGGCACCGGCAGATATTCCTTGGCGACCTCCCCGCTGCTACTCCCAGCAGATAAACAGGCGAGGTCTCGGCGATTCTTCCCAGATGTGAGAAGAACACACCGTTCCTTCACTCTCCCCTTTGGTATCCCCAGGGAGGGGAAAGAAGCAGACAGAAATCTATTTACATTCTTTTATTTCTGTCTCTTACAGCAGTACAGAGAAACATGTCTGCACTCAACAGCAGTGAGAATCAAAAATCACCCATGTACTTCCAGTACGGGTCACATGACACACACAGAGCTAACATCCGGTGCTCAGTACAGAATGGACTGCCCCTTTCTTCCCATGGCAACAGTCACAAACATCCTGTCTGGCTTTCCAGCCACCTGCAGCTGATGAAGCTGCTAAAGCCTTTGCTTGCTGCCATATTGGTGCTTTTTGGTAACATGTTTAACCTTAGATCACATGATTAAGGTATTCTGCTGCAAATCATCACCTTGAAGGGCAGGGTGCAGGCTACTATAGGCTGAAATGGGAGGGAGGCAGTTTTGATTTCTGGAAGAAGTAAAGTTGTTTATTATAAGCTGCTGAGGCTGTGCTGGGCATGCACAAGACAGTGTATGGAATTTTTTGGATGTATCACTATTGGGTGTTTTTTTATGCACCCAGTTGCTTCATGCTTCGCAATATTAATATCTGCAACATTCCTCATTGAAAGTAGCTTTGACAGAATCTAGCCTTTGCAACCAGTATAATAGGTTGTGGTCTGGGTTTGAGGCCCATAACGGTTTCCCCAGCCAGTTTGCAAATGTGCCTACAGGCCCAATAAGGTTGATAACCCATAGTATAGAGAAAGAAACCACATTTTGCGGGGAGATTGCAGCAATCATAAATCTGATTATTTAAAAATTATGGGTTTTTTGTTTTTTAATTTAATGCTTATGATGTGAAAATGTGTGTAGGTGAAACCTGTGGTTAGTTTAAGGCTGCGTTAAGGTATACAGTAATGTAAGATTCCAAATAAAGCAAACCTTTACATTGTATTAGATTGTTTCAAAATGAACTTTGGCTCGGGGGGGGGGGAGGGGCTTTTAACTTGGTTGACAAATTAAGTGACCAAACTTTAATGAAGCTGATGACTGTGCAAGTCTTCTTAAGCAGCTTCAATGAGTTGTTTGTGGGGAGAATCCTAATGTGAGATAAGACTGATTTGTGTTCAGTTTAATCACGGTATCGCGTTGCTTATTATTCGGCAACAAACATCTAGTATTATGTGGGTGGAGAAGAATAGTCCACAAACTGAAAGGGCTTCACTAAGAACGATGCATTGCCAACTCCTCTGTGAATTCTGCGTCTGAATCCTCTGCCAGGCTACAACAGGAAGAGTGATTTATATAAAAGCAAAACTCGCACTCACTTTATGTGCAGGCAAACAAAACAAGCTATTTGTAGCCGAAATGGCACTGGAGAAAAGCTGAAAGGAACTGGAAAAGAAAATAGAAGGGCTTTGTCCCAGTACACAATATAAGAGGACTTTCTAAATTTAACGGCAACTGCTCCGATACCTACAGTTCGCCTCTCTCCTCTTTGCAGCTGCAAGATGAAGAATAAGAAGGGAAGGGTCCAGATCCAGCATCAGAGCAGCCAACAGGAACCCAGCCTCTGTTTTCTGCCCTCTTTTGTGGTCCTGGGACATGAACCAGGAACACTAGCAAAGCAAAGCTAACCGTGCAGTTCTATGCATGCGTAGTAAATCCCACTTGTCCAAAGGGCCTTGCTCTCTAGAAAGTGCACTGAGGATTATAATATAAAGTTGTTATCCCCTATCCACAATAATCCCCAATGAACTTGCTGGGATTCACTTCTGAGTAAAGGTAAAGGTAAAGGGACCCCTGACCATTAGGTTCAGTCGTGACCGACTCTGGGGTTGTGGCGCTCATCTCACTTTATTGGCCGAGGGAGCCAGCGTACAGCTTCTGGGTCATGTGGCCAGCAAGACTAAGCCACTTCTGGCGAACCAGAGCAGCGCACAGAAACGCCATTTACCTTCCCGCCGGAGTGGTACCTATTTATCTACTTGCACTTTGACGTGCTTTAGAACTGCTAGGTTGGCAGGAGCAGGGAGCGAGCAACGGGAGCTCACCCCATCACGGGGATTCGAACCACCAACCTTCTTATCGGCAAGTCCTAGGCTCTGTGGTTTAACCCACAGCACCACCTGCGTCCCTCACTACTGAGTAGACGTGCACAAAATTGCACTGAAAGTTTTTATTCATCTATCTCACCATTTCACCTTTGCTCCCCCATAGGCCGTGTGTTGGCAAACCTCCTCTAAACACATAGGCTGCCCTGATTGCACAAGGTTTGGCATCATGAGGATGTGCATTTACATGTAGAGAAACACCCCCCTTTTAGACCTTCTCCCAATGCATGAATGGTGAGGCTGGGCATGTAGTCTGAATTTCCCCCCTCCCAACCACGCAGTGATAATCACATGAGGATATTATGTTCAAATTGTCTCCTTTTATGCTCTAGCAACACTCTAAAAGATCTAATAATGTCACCCGCAATATCAGGGGTTCAGTCACCTGCTAATCTGCCAACGTGATATTCCACCATCAATCGCCCAACAATGTTCTTCTGTTTTTCACATACAACAAATGGGCCAGTATCTATGAAAAAGAATGAATGGAAACAAATTGGACATCCGAAATAGCAATATTGACAAAGCAGGATTGAATTGACCCATTTTTAAAATAATTACTCTGCATGTGTTAATTGGCTTATCAATGCTACCATTGTCTGTCTTATCAACCCAATGGTTCTATGTGAACGACTGTTGTTAATACTGTAATAATAATGGTTTATATTGTTTTGCATTTAATTTTCTTCTACACTTACTCCGTACCATTACTTCCCCATCTCTCTCTCTGTGTTTTCTTTCAGTTCAGGATAACACTCTCATCTGATGCTTGAGAGCTTACACATGATAAATTGTTAGTCTTTAAAATGCCATAAGGCTTTTTGTTGTTTTTGCTCGAAGAGACAAACACGGTGACCTCTCTCAGCAGTGAATGCTTTCCTCTGTGGAGAGAAAAAACACACCACACATTTCAGGAGGGCATGTTGTCCTTCATATTCTTTGCTAAGCACATAAAATTGACCTGAGTCTCTTGTCATTTATTTTTAATAGATTCCTGGCAGTTCCTTGCCTTGTTTTGAGAACAGCTTGGACTGCCTGTACCTTTTGGATAAGACTTGACTCGGGCCAATTTTTAAAAATTGTTAGCTAGGCTACTCTAGCTTTTTGATATGTCAGAGAGTGCTTATGAGTCAACAACATGTTCACTTTGAAGTTGAAATCCAAGCTAAAGCCTGTATGAGCTAACCTGGTAAATGTAACCCTGAACACAAAACAGAACTCTGCTAGTCAGAAGACCGTGAGGAAAAACTCGTAAGTTTTGAAGGAACTGAGAAATTTAAGGATGGTGCATGCAAATCTCATTGTCCCAAAATACAACCTTGCCCCTCAAAACTGTGCCCCCCCCAGATCCCGTCAGTCCATTTCAATAATTTCAAAATTTCAGATCATACACAAATACTCACAAGTTATGTGCACTTAATATGTGTGATTTCAACTATACACAGTTGAAAGCTGACCAGTTGAAACAGCACAAATTAAATGCACTTACCAGCTTTCGTGAGATATCACAAACCTCCTAAAACCTGATAAACAAGGTGGAGAGTTTAAAATCTCGCTGCCTTGCTTGGTGGCGGTGGTGGGTAAGACTCATTCTCTGAGTGGTGCAAGATTCCAGCGGTTCCTGGCACTTACCCAGGGTTTGTGTTTCCTTTGGAATGAGGGACAGCGGAGACTGTGGTGTCTTTAGGATATATGGTTTATTTACATTTATCTACAACCTGAGCCTACGATGGAGGGGTTTACAGCATTAGCATGCCAAGTGAACTGATAGCCAGGGCCTTGGATTCCAACAGAGATCAGGCATAGCTTTGTCTCCCAGCTGCGCAGTTTGCTGGGTTCTAGCTTCTACCTCTCTGACACCTCAACTCTCCACCTGTGGCCTTTGTCTTTCTAACTACTACAGAGTTGGAGGAGGGGAAACACCCGTTTTCTGTCTGACACAGAATCACACCCTTTGTCACCTTAATGGCCCATACTTAGAGGACCATTGTGTCATCTGGAAGCTAGCCTGGCTATTCCAGAAATTTAATTAATGATGGATCAAGGAATTAGAAGGGATCTCAAGTATCCAGTCTCCCTGCCCCCCAACTCACAATGATAATGGCCGTCTTCTTTAAAATACAAAACAAAACCCAGTTTTGTTGTAGCTTGTCAGAAAACATCCACATCCTAAATCATATTCTCTCTCGGCTCCAGTGTTGCTACAAATAACTTCATAAAGCATTGTGAATTCTGCAAGTGTAAATTATACCATATCCAATCATCTGACAGTCATGAATTAAACATGCGTGGACCTGAGCGCTACAGCGGAATGCAAAGTAGTCATCTGCCTTTGTAAGAGGTGATGAAATTAAAACAAAAATCAGTTCTGCATTGCATCTGTAAGTCAGAAGATGCGTCAGGTTGCAGTCCTACACACAAGCTGTTTAAATCTCCCTAATGGGATTTTAAGCAGTTCAAACTGTGTGTAGGATTGCAGCCTTAATGTTTATGTATAAATATCGATGATTAATAGTGAAGTTCTTTCAACCAAGAAACAATAAAAAGCCAACTAATTCCATGGAAAGTGTGGCGTTATTGATGATTTACACGCCAACTTGCTATTGAAATGTCCCTCCCTGTTCATCATGATTCAGAATGCTTCCTTATTCTGATTCAGGAGATTCTAAATGTTCACAGCAATAATGACTGGTGATCAACCTTGTCAGTCTTGAAGAATGATTCAGTTTGTGCCATTGAAGCGGAGGTTGAATCAACACAATGAATCAGCTGCTGCTTCTGCTGCTGCTTGAGATGGGGGTTATTTGCAGTTTATGAGTTTTATCCCAAGCTCAGAAGACATTTAAAAGAGCACAGATCACCCAGAATGCTCAACGTCCACTGAAGTGAAGGCTAAAAGCCAGTGTTGACTGCTGCTGATTGAAACTGGTGGGCAGAAGGCAGGGAGGTCAACACTAGGTGGCAATAGAGATAATGAAAGGCTATAGTTTCACATTTTTTATTTATATGCATTTGTCATGCCATATTTTCAGTCCTTTGGCTGTGCTATAGTTGTTTGTTTGTTTCACTTTTCTGAACAGATGTTGCATTTTTGACATGGCATGGCCCCACAGAATTCTCGTTTTATAGTACTCTTCCTCTAAATTATTTCTATCACTGAAGTAAACCATCTAAGTTGCATCTGAGAGTGATCAAAGCTTTCCCATAAAGATGCACCCAAATTTGCAGAAGAAATAGTAAGAGAAATGCTCAAGTTTTTAAAGTCTGCTATGAAAGAGAAGCCTGCAACTGACATGAATAAGCTTCAGTGAAAATCTGTAAATATTGCAAGTTTCTTTCTGATGCAGGGATTGGAATTTTTATTTGCATTTAATGGCTTTTCACTCCGTCACATGTCTGCTTGGAACAAATCAACAGGTTAAGCATGGAAACCTTGTGTAGAATTCCAGAAAAACAAAACATGCTAGATAAGCATTTATAATGACCAGTGTCATATATCTTCATTGAGGTCTGAAACAACCTTCGGTGACCTCCCATTTTAATTAACAGATGTTTTTATCTAAATCTTTCTAAATTTTGATTAAGAAATTAACATTATGGAAAATCAGTGGAAGTTTTTTTAAAAAGCGTTTCTTCACCACATGACAGGTTCTTATTACCTTTTTAACCTGTTGAAATAGAAATGATAAGATAGTAATCCATTGCAATTTATGAGGTGCATATTTATAGTCATTTAAAAGAAGAACATTAAAAAAATATGAATGGCCAAATATAGTCTTGAAATCTGTTGTTCCAAAATATTGCAAGTAAATAAACAAATTCCTACTAATTTTATTGTCTCCTGTTCATAATACGTCCATAAAATAAAGTAGTACAAGAAGTCTAATTTGAATTGCAGCATTCAAGATTATTCGGTATCATTCTGTAACAGGAGGAGTTTTTTCCTCAAGTAGCTTTAGCACATTATATATATGTGTGTGTGTAGCAGTGAGTAAATTCACAGCAAACAAGTCTCTTAACACACAGGGGAGAGAGAGAGATTTGGGATTGGATTCGTCAACAACCACCACCTAATAAAACTAGCATAGCAAATTCATTGACATTTCCCTCATGAAAGCGAGACAGTCTGACTGACTGTAGCTTATCTCGAAAATAACATCCGTTGGCTTGCTGGATGCTTTTAAAGACCTAAATTGTGTGTTAATTATCTGTGACAGAGATTCGACTGATTAAATTTATTCCAATAAGCTTGCAACAAATAACGGCGCTGAAATAGCTCTTAGCATTCTTTCCCTCCTCTCCTTTCTCCTGACAAAAGGCTGCTGTTCTCCTGTGTTGTGTTAACACTACAAGCGAACACTTAAAATTTTGAACAAGGAAGGAAAATAAAAGCTTTTCATCAGTGATAAAAAAAAGAAATATTGTTTTGTGTAGGCAGAGTAATTCAGCAGTGGCTCGTTTTCCATCAGCTTTTATTTCACAGCAATTGTAAAATAAACCACTCGGAGCACATGTTGTTAATCTCTAATCCCTGGAGTGTAACTGCCGTTACACAACAGAGGTCACATACTAGCTGAAGTGTGCAGTAAAAAGGTGGAAATTAATAGCGGTCGTGCTGATATTATTCAGTGGGCTATTTAAATCTTTTAACAGCATTATGCCAGTATAGTGCCAACCAGTTGCCATTATGCCATATTGCACAGAAGAAACTCTGACAAATATGTGGTCCTTGCTTCTGAGTTATAAAGCAAGAATGCTTTTTATGGATGAACACTGCACCCCATATCAGCCCTTGACTGGACTTAATTTAACCATCCACGGGTCCTTTACCAGCTTACCTACACGGACCCCTGAGATCATCCTCTGAGGCTCTTTTTCATGTGCCTCCTCTGTGAGAGGTCCAGAAGGTGTCAACATGAGAACGGGCCTTTTCTGCAGTGGCTTCCCATTTAAGGAATGCTATCGCCAGGCAAAAACGTTGCTCTTTAACCAAGCCTTGGGCTGACTTTTAAAATCTTTGTGCATTGTGTTTTTGCTTTAACTATGTATTTTGTGTTTTTACATTGTGTTCTTAAGTTGTAACCACCCTGAGACCTGAGGGTATACGGTAGTATACCAATTTAAATGATGATAATGAATAAATATTTTGCAGTTTGGAGCGAGTGAAAAACGTAAGAACGGACTCTGTTTGGAAGAAATAATTGTCCAGACCCATAAAAATACTATTCAAAGTTTACTTGCAGAACTCTCAAAAACAGAGCAGAAGCATCAAAGATACATCTAAAATCTCCACAACATGTCTTGCGCTGTCCAGTAGAAATCTCAGTAGAAATAAAAAAAATGACTCCAAAAATCCAAACTGTGTCCCCATTGCAGCCTGCCTAAGGCTATGCAGCTTCTTGAAGAGCTTCATTTACACCATTTCTTTCTCTGTGGTGTTCAGAGAAAGACTGAAGCCACCACACTTTCAAAAGTACGGACTGCAAGAAGATCAAACCTATCCTTTCTTAAGGAAATCAGCCCTGAGTGCTCACTGGAAGGACAGATTGAGAAGCTGAGGCTCCAATACTTTGGCCACCTCATGAGAAGAGAAGACTCCCTGGAAAAGACCCTGATGTTGGGAAAGACAGAAACTTTGCTTCTTTGTTAAAAAAAAAATGTGCTTGTTCCTCTTCTTAAGAAAATCAGCCCTGAGTACTCACTGGAAGGACAGATCGTGAAGCTGAGGTTCCAATACTTTGGCCACCTCATGAGAAGAGAAGACTCCCTGGAAAAGACCCTGATGTTGGGAAAGACGGAGGGCACAAGGAATGAATGTTAGAATGATGTTGGATAGAAATTAAGTGGTTTCCAGCTGTAATGCTTTAAGAGAATATGAAAAAAAGGCTTAGAAACAGGTAAAAATTTAATGGTAATAATAATAATAATAATTTATTATTTATACCCCGCCCATCTGGCTGGGCCCCCCCAGCCACTCTGGGCGGCTTCCATAGAAACCAGGAAACACTAAAATATCATACATTAAAAACTTCCCTGAACAGGGCTGCCTTAAGATGTTTTCTGAATGTCAAGTAGTTGTTTATCGTTTTGACATCTGCTGGGAGGGCGTTCCACAGGGCGGGCGCCACTACCGAAAAGGCCCTCTGCCTGGTTCCCTGTAGCTTTGCTTCTCGCAATGAGGGAACCGCCAGAAGGCCCTCGGCACTGGACCTCAGCGTCCGGGCAGAACGATGGGGGTGGAGACGCTCCTTCAGGTATACTGGGCCGAGGCCGTTTAGGGCTTTAAAGGTCAACACCAACACTTTGAATTGTGCTCGGAAACGTACTGGGAGCCAATGTAGGTCTTTCAAGACCGGTGTTATGTGGTCTCGGCGGCCGCCCCCAGTCACCAGTCTAGCTGCCGCATTCTGGATTAGCTGTAGTTTCCGAGTCACCTTCAAAGGTAGCCCCACATGGAGCGCATTGCAGTAGTCCAAGCGGGAGATAACTAGAGCCTGCACTACTCTGGCGAGACAGTCTGCGGGCAGGTAGGGTCTCAGCCTGCGTACCAGGTGGAGTTGGTAGACAGCTGCCCTGGATACAGAATTGACCTGTGCCTCCATGGACAGCTGTGAGTCCAAAATGACTCCCAGGCTACGCACCTGGTCCTTCAGGGGCACAGTTACCCTATTCAGGACCAGGGAGTCCTCCACACCAGCCCGCCCCCTGTCCCCCAAAAACAGTACTTCTGTCTTGTCAGGATTCAGCCTCAATCCATTAGCCGCCATCCATCCTCCAACCGCCTCCAGGCACTCACACAGGACCTTCACCGCCTTCACTGGTTCTGATTTGAAAGAGAGGTAGAGCTGGGTATCATCTGCATATTGATGGACACCCAGTCCAAACCCCCTGATGATCTCTCCCAGCGGCTTCATATAGATGTTAAAAAGCATGGGGGAGAGGACGGAACCCTGAGGTACCCCACAAGTGAGGGCCCAAGGGTCTGAGCACTCATCCCCCACCACCACTTTCTGAACACGGCCCAGGAGGAAGGAGCGAAACCACTGTATAACAGTGCCCCCAGCTCCCAGCCCCTCTAGACGGTCCAGAAGGATGTTATGGTCGATTGTATCAAAGGCCGCTGAGAGATCCAGCAGAACTAGGAAACAACTCTCACCTTTGTCCCTAGCTCGCCGGAGATCATCAACCAGTGCGACCAAGGCAGTTTCGGTCCCATGATGAGGCCTGAACCCCGATTGGAAGGGATCCAAATGGTCCGCATCCTCCAGGCGTGCCTGGAGTTGTTCAGCAACCACACGCTCAATCACCTTGCCCAAGAATGGAAGATTTGAGACTGGGCGATAGTTGGCCATACTGGCCGGGTCTAAAGATGGTTTTTTAAGAAGCGGTTTAACGACCGCCTCTTTCAGCGGATCTGGGAATGTTCCCTCACAGAGGGAAGCATTCACCACCCCGCAGAGCCCATCGCCCAGCCCTTCCCGGCTTGCTTTTATTAGCCAGGATGGGCAAGGATCAAGGAGACAGGTGGATGGTTTCACGCGTCCAAGCAGCCTGTCCACATCCTCGGGGGTAACGGATTGAAACTGATTCCATGCAACTTGACCAGACAGGGCTCTAGCACTCTCCCGCCCCAGCCCTGCTCCCACGGTGGTGTCTAGCTCCTTCCGAATATGAGTGATTTTATCTGCAAAAAACTTTTGCAAAATCGTTGCAGGAGATCTTGGGGTCTTTACAAGGCCCCCGGTGGTAAAGGTGGTTCCGTTAAATTGCGGTAAGGATTTGCTTAACTAACAATCTGAATTGGAATACAAAAAAGGGAGATATGAGGAGGTCCAGGAAACAAGCTAAATGAAAATAAGCAATGGAAAATCGGTGTGCTTTTAATTATTTTTATTTTTTGTATTTTTTGTTATTTTTTCTTTTTCTTTTTATTGTATTATTACTAAAAATCTTAATAAATATTCTATATATAAAAAAGGAAAGACGGAGGGCACAAGGAGAAGGGGACGACAGAGGACGAGATGGTTGGACAGAGTTCTCAAAGCTACGAACATGAGTTTGACCAAACTGCGGGAGGCAGTGGAAGACAGGAGGGCCTGGCGTGCTCTGGTCCATGGGGTCACAAAGAGTCAGACACGACTAAACAACAACAACAACCACCACTGTGACAGGAAGGTAAACGGTGTTTCCGTGTGCTCTGGTTTCCGTCATAGTGTTCTGTTGTGCCAAAAGTGGTTTAGTCATGCTGGCCACATCACCCAAAAAGCTATCTGCGGACAAACACCAGCTCTCTTGACCTGAAGCGAGATGAGCGCTGCAACCCTATACTCACCTTTGACTGGACTTAACCGTCCAGGGGTACTTTACCTTTTACCTTTACCTTGCAAGGGATGGGGAAAGGGGATCATTTTGTCATTTGCTTTTGGCAGCAAAACAACTTGGGCCACCCCTGGGCAAACGCCCTACTACTTAGCAGCTGAAGGTAAATAAATTGTGACAGTGTCTTTGCCTCTTTGTAATCCAAGAAGGAATATTCAAGTCATCTAGACAAAGCTTGATTATGGGGAAAGATAGCACACAAGACCATTCATCATACACCTGTGTCAGCAAATGTCAGGTTAAGATGGTGAAACCTTAAAACCAACCAACTAACCAAAACTCAAAGAAACACAATCCAGGCCTGTTTGTTTGTAATAAAACCTTAAAGGAGCTTCCAAGAGATATCAACGTTATCAATGAAAGCAGTTTTAAACAAGTAATTAAAAACATGTAAAAGATAGCTGAAATCAACAGCAGGCAAACAGGAGATTAAAACATGTCAACATCCGTATTTCTGAATAGGCTTGCCTAAACAAAAATGTTTTAATCAGATACCAAAAAAAAAAAGAGAGAGTAAAACAAAGATGTCAATAGGCAAGGAGTTGCTAAGTGTGGGTTCTGCCACACTGCAAGACAAATTTATTACGTATGTGTGAAGCAAATATTATGTGGCACCTAGGACTGCGCCACTTCTGCAAATTGAAGCAGGCAAGTGGACAAATATGGAGCCAGAGAACCTCACAAGTAAATTGGTCTCAAGCTATAATGCCCAGATTGACTGTGTTAATGATCAGCTATGGAAAGTAGTCAACTATGTATAATAAACTATGTGTAATATCTATGCAGAACATAATAATCAACTATGTATAATGCCCAGGTCAACTAGCTATTCATGTAGAGTTAGTTGCCAAATGCTACTGCACCATGCTAGTGCAATGTTTTTCTTAGTAGTTTTTGGTGATATTATAAGATCTTAGTAAGAAGTTTAATTTAGGAATGCTGGTCTCCTTGTGGCACCATGTGATAGTGATTAATCCACAAGGTGTGGTATGACATTACAAACATAGCTGTCAAGCGTCCCTTATTTAGCGGGTAAGTCCCTTATTCCAGCGCCATGTCCCGCTGCTGTCCCTTAATGATGATGTCTCTTAAATAAGCCACTGAAGGTAATGAGGCCATTTCTATGTCCAGCTTACTTTGTCAACAACAAATTGTTGCTTTTTTTGTGTTGAATATATGCTATATGGTACCTGGTAATTTATGGACCTAATAGGTATCTAAAGCCATTTGCATGCAACAAAATATGTATTTTATAAAAGTAATTGTTGATCCCTTATTTTGGCTGCTGATCTCTTATTTTCGAGGCTGCTGGTCCCTTATTTTCAAATCTGTAAGTTGACAGCTATGTACAAATGAATGGCTTACCATATGAACCACCCACCCCATGAAGCTATCATGATTGCCTTTAAAATGGAACAATATTGTACTTGTTAGAAGTACCACGTACTCAGGCTGAACAAAAGGAAAAAAAGGATCAAGCCCATCCAAACTGGGGAAAGGTGGTGGAAGAGTTTTGATTTTGTTTCCTGCTCAGAAAAATATTATGTAGAGTCTTCCATGGTCTCATGAGAGTTGTCATAAGTTGAATGGCATAGCAAGCTCTGTGAGTTTGTGGAAATGGCAAAATTGACGGCAATCATTGGAGGCCATTCAAATCAGAGAATAATTAAAGAGCGGGATGGATGGAAGGAATACATGAAAAAATACGGTTCCGGAACTGGAATATTAATAATGTTTAAAACGTGCAGGGGTAAGCAAGGAAATAATAAAAGAATCAATTGAATAATTATTAAACTACAACAACACAACAAGATGGAAGAAGTTAAAAAAATATTGAGAACACACATGGGTGAAGGGGAGTAGGGGGTATAGGGGAATTTATTATAAATTCTAATATAATATTTCTAATTGCGTTGCACTTATATATAGCAAAGGGAAGTCTATAGCAATTAGGTATATTTTAATCTAGTCAATTATGTAATAGGCTTATGTTACAAAACAAATATGAATTTTGAATTTGATGTTTGTAATTCTTTTTCAGTTTTGCAATAAAGTTTTTAAAAAAGAGAGAGTTGTCATAAGTCCTCTTTTCCCAGTACACACCCTCTTTTTCATGGGTGTGTATAATGAGAGTTGTCATAGCGATCCATAGCTAAAAGTATAAGTCGGCAAATGTCTCCTCTTTTCTGCTCTTCAAAACATGGTAGTCCTTTTGGCCAGGGTGGTGTAGTGGTTAAAAGCGGTAGTCTCGTAATCTGGGGAACTGGGTTCATGTCTCCGCTCCTCCACATGCATCTGCTGGGTGACCTTGGGCCGGTCACACTTCTCTGAAGTCTCTCAGCCCCACTCACCTCACCGAGTGTTTGTTGTGGGGGAGGAAGGGAAAGGAGAATGTTAGCCGCTTTGAGACTCCTTAAAGGGAGTGAAAGGCGGGATATCAAATCCAAACTCTTCTTCTTATTCTATTTCCATCTTCTGGAAATGTTTGGCTTTGTGCTGTGGTTTATTATTTGGATTAATTTTATATGACCAAGAGTCTCGCGTTGGACCATATAGCAACATATGGGAGACATTTGGTTTTTATTAGCAAGCTCACTTTTGCCCTTGTTTTTATTGCCGGTAAGAGCTTCAGTCTCTTTAATAACATGCAGCTCTTTGTTTTCCATTCAACTTGTTTTAACATATTATATCACTGTATCTTTTTGGGGGGGCTTGCATGCAGGTGTAAAAAGCAGGGCTTAGCCCGAATTTTCCAGTGTTTTGTTTTGGATTTGAGGTTTGGTGAGGGGGGTGGAATCCATTTGAAGGAGCAGGATTATTTTACTGCCTCACTGAGAAACTTTGCTTCTTTGTTAAAAAAAGAAATGTGCTTGTTCCTCTTCTGAAGGAAATCAGCCCTGAGTGCTCACTGGAAGGACAGATCGTGAAGCTGAGGCTCCAGTACTTTGGCCACCTCATGAGAAGAGAAGACTGTTAGAATTCTGCCCGGTCAGAGGGATGTGCCAGTTTTCCAGGCACCGGCAGATATTCCTTGTGACCTCCCGGCTGCGCCACTCTGCTGATAAGCAGCCGAGGTCTCGGCGATTCTTCTCAGACTGTGAGAAAAACACACCGTTCTTCCTCTCTCCCCTTTGGTGTCCCCAGGGAGGGGAAAGAAGCAGACAGAAATCTATTTACATCTTTTATTCCTGTCTTTTACTTCAGTACAGAGAAAACATGTCTGCACTCATCAGCAGTTAGAATAAACTCCACCCATGTACATCCTGTACAGGTCATATGACAAACCCACAGAGCTAACATCCGGTGCTCAGTACAGAATGGACTGCCCCTTTGTTCCCATGGCAACAGTCACAAACTTCCTGTTTGGCTTTCCAGCCACAAGCAGCAGACCTGGCTGCTATAGCCTTTGCTTGCTGCTGCATTGCTGCTTTAGAATAACAAAGACTCCCTGGAAAAGACCCTGATGTTGGGAAAGACGGAGGGCACAAGGAGAAGGGGACGACAGAGGACAAGATGGTTGGACAATACAGTGGTACCTCAGGTTAAGTACTTAATTCGTTCCGGAGGTCTGTTCTTAACCTGAAACTGTTCTTAACCTGAAGCACCACTTTAGCTAATGGGGCCTCCTGCTGCTGCCACGCAGCTGGAGCACGATTTCTGTTCTCATCCTGAAGCAAAGTTCTTAACCTGAAGCACTATTTCTGGGTTAGTGGAGTCTGTAACCTGAAGCGTATGTAACCTGAAGCGTATGTAACCCGAGATACCACTGTATCTGACCTTTAAAAGACATCTGAAGCCAACCCTGTTTAGGGAAGTTTTTAATTTTTGATCTTTTATTGTGTATTTAGTATTCTGTTGGTAGCCACCCAGAGCGGCTGGGGAAACCCAGCTAAATGGGCAGGGCAACAAGAACAACACCCCCAATTTGCTGTGTCAATTACTCATTTTGGGGCGTGGCACAATATGTGGTGTTCACGTCACAAACTTTGCATCAGTTTGGGCGGAGGATCTGAAATTTTGGGGTCACACGTTAATGGAGCTCCTGCAGTCTATCTCCCTCCTGTGTTAACCCAACGAAAATATGCATATAGAAGGCTACAGATTGCCATTTGTTTTGCTGATGTGATGTCCATATTGCCATGTGAAGGCACCTAAACTATTCTAAAGGAGAAACAGCTTTGTCTCCTTTTAGATGATACATCTGATAAGTGTCCCTTTCCACATCTCAGACTCTCAGGTTATTGGCTTACAGTTGGATGCTGGTTTTATAGACTCTATAAGAACAACATGGAAGAGCTCAAAGGGCTGCTCTTCCTCTTTAACGCTATTCAGTGCACATGTCATGTATCTCTGGTTTTCTAAATGAGCAACAGTTTTTAAGAGATCAATTGTGGCAAAAACAACATCCGTCCTTTCTTGCTGCATTTTGTATTTCTTAGCTGCAGAACATTAAACGTGACCAGATTTACAATTTTATCCCTGTTTGTTTAAATGAAAAACTGGCTTGCCAGCTGAAATATGACTTACAGGATATGAAGAATGGAAATCCAGAACTCAGCTGGGATTAGTTTCGAGGCAGCAGGCGGGGGCTGGGGGCTGAGGAGGAAACGGCAATAAAAATATCCAAGCTAAATTCCTAACATTCTTAACAGATTGTTTGTCTTAGCATATGCTTCCATTAATTAGGAGTTGCACTTGTACATTTGCCTCATTATAAAATTTCATGAAAGAACACTTGTGCTTTTGATCTGTAGATGCTACTTTCATGATGAACATATATTCCCTGTGTCTCTTGGCACCTTCTTTAAAATACCAGACATTAGGATTTCCTAGAAATTCTGCTTAGCTTTAGCTGGAGTGCACAGCCATGTCCTTTGAGTTTGCCTGTGCCTTTGGTTAGGAACAATTGGGAGTAGAGGAATGTCACCTTTGCAAATTCCTTTACAAATCAACCTGATCGAGACTCCTCTTGCAGATGAATGTGTGGATCAGATTTATAATAATAATAATAATAATTTATTATTTATACCCCGCCCATCTGGCTGGGCCTCCCCAGCCACTCTGGGCGGCTTCCATAAAAACCAAAAATACAGTAAAATATCACACGTTAAAAACTTCCCTGAACAGGGCTGCCTTAAGATGTCTTCTGAATGTCAGGTAGTTGTTTATCGCTTTGACATCTGCTGGAAGGGCGTTCCACAGGGTGGGTGCCACTACTGAGAAGGCCCTCTGCCTGGTTCCCTGTAGCTTTGCTTCTCGCAATGAGGGAACCGCCAGAAGGCCCTCGGTGCTGGACCTCAGCGTCCGGGCAGAATGATGGGGGTGGAGACGCTCCTTCAGGTATACTGGACCGAGGCCGTTTAGGGCTTTAAAGGTCAGCACCAACACTGAATAGATTTCAGCTATTCATTGGCTTTTGCATTTCTCCAAAAGTTGGGATAGAGTTCACAGCTCGAAACACACACACATGCTATAGCACATTTTGAGAGAAACATGTTTTAAGATTTATTTATGACATTTCTAAGCTGCCATTTGAAACATAATGTCTTCCCATCTCGGTTTACAACAGGCATAGGCAAACTCTGTCCCTCCAGATGTTTGGGACTGCAATTCCCATCATCCCTAGCTAACAGGACCAGTGGTCAGGGATGATGGGAATTGTAGTCCCAAACATCTGGAGTTGCATATGTGACTAAATTTCTATACCGTCGGGGTAGTTCTGGCCCTATAATTCCCAAAAGGAAAGCTTCTGGGGGTTTTTTTTTTTAAAAACAAATGTTACTTTAAACATATTTTTCAATTCCTTATATATCATTTCCCATTATATATCATTTCCCATTATATATCATTTCATTAAATGATTTTTTTTAAATTGCAGGTTAATGTGGGCATGGGATAGCATGGATGAAGTGACCCATATCTCTGTAGCAGCAAATCGTATCTATGCTTTTTTTTTTTTGCATTTTTGAGGCATTTTGAGAACCACTCCCATTCAGAAAGGTGCTCTGTATTTTCACATGTCCCTCAGTGAGCCAGATGGATGTATCCCATCTTTGAAACACTTACCTGAGCACAAACAGATCCAGGTGTGAGCCGTGGGTCTGCAAAATTGATTGAAGGGGGAAAGCCCTATCTGTTCAAGGAATCTTCAATTTAGATGTCTTATTTTGGCCTAAAAGAGGGACTTTCATTCTCAAACCTTTTGTGATTATTTCTTTGTATGCACTGCTAACTGAAAACAAGGCCCTCTCTAGCCAGGTGTGGATTGGCTTCCTCATTACTGAGATAATGTATATGAAGCACTCTGGACACTTTATAAATATTAAGTACACTTATTGTATTTATACCACACCTTTAAAATTTAAGGATGTTAGTTTCTGTTTGCCACTGTGCAGTGCTTTGGGGTCACAAGACTCTGTTTATATTCCAGAGACATTCCAGGCTGTTGGAAGTCTCATGGGAGACGGATGTGACGTTACTGGTTTCTTGTTCCTTTGTTTGGTTCTGTTGCTCTCTGCTCTCACAGAGAGAGGATGTATTTCTTTTCTGTTTGCGTAGTAAGAAATAAAGCATAGCGATGTAGCCATAAATCTCATCACTTCCGTGTGCTGCTTTGATTCTCTGCATAATGGGAACGTGCTTGGAGGCCTCATCAAAGGCTCAGGTCGTTAATCACGTCGGAGGACGATTCTGGAAGATGAGCTTTATCAGCTCGGTCGAATGGAGATTGCAACATTTTTGGTTATGGGCCCAGAAGAATGGCAGAAGAATGGAATGCAGCTTATCTTCTCTGCGTATCAAGAAGATTGATGAGAGGTATGTGCTCTTGCCCTGGAAAGCCTGCTAGTACCTAATTAGTTGGCAATAAGGGTGGACTTTGAACTATACCCGAGCTGACAATACCCAAACTGTTTCCTGGGGGGGGGGGAGACTCGCTGCTTTGCCAGCGGCCTTCCCCCCTCCCTCCTTCTTTCCTGCAGCTCGGGGGAGGCTTGGGAGTTGCAAATATAAGCTGCCCTTTAATTTTTCACTTTCGGAATGTGGGGAAAAAATTGTGGCTTATATTCGGGCCAATACGGTATTCTTTTTGTTCTCTATGGTAGCTGGGCTTAGCTTATTTTCCTTTCCGCTTCACCTGTATTCTTCATTATTCATATGCTGAGACTAATCAGTGTGTTTTGTGGGATGTGAGCTGTATGGGCGACATATCAGGAAATACATTGAGAAGCACTTGGGAATGATTCAGTGGCCTATCTCCCTGCTTGGGAGGTAGAAGATGTGCTCTTTACATGAGGGATGGAAGAGTTTAGAACAAGTTCTCTCGCGCACTAGGCAGAAGAAATGTCCACAACAAATCTCTCTCTTCAGCTGGTTTAGGACCTGGTTTCTAGAGCTCTGAGCCTTGTGTAAAACCCAGACTGGAACTGCTTCTAAGTCTTGTGAATTGGAGCACGTAAAAGACGGACTGTTTCCCCTTAACATTGCAGTAGGGTCTGGTTTTTGTTTTCTAGAAAATATCTATTTCTCCATTAGCCTTTGATATAGATTCTTTTTTTCCTCCAGAGTCGAGTCTCATACATTAGCATCTTCCATAGCAGTCTTTCTACTTTGTTTTGTTTTTAATATTTTTATTAAACAATTTCAACACAACAAATTATCAGTCCAAATAATCAATTACATTATCCCCCCCCCCCAGGACTTCCCTCAGCTCCCCTCTCTGGTTTCTTTGCACATATTGTTCTCTGCATATTATAAAATTGCACATATCCTTGCCTTGTCTATCACATATTCAATTAATAAATTTGTGGATGTTTATTCAAAACCTGCCAAGGAGTCCAGGTCATTTTGTTGTCTTTTAAAGTAATTTGTAAAAAGCACTCTTTCTTAACCTTCGCCACCCTGGGCTCTTTTGGGAGAAAGGATGGGATATAAATTTAATAAATTTTAACATAAATAAAACCTGGTGTTCTCCAGATGTTTTGAACTCCAACTCCCATCATCCCTGGTCATTGACCATGCTGGTTTGAGCTGATGAGCATTGTTGTCCACAACTTCTGGAAAAAATTATGATTAGGAAGCTTTTCTGTAGTACAGTATTGTACTAAACAAATGTTTAATAATAGTACTAGAATTTCCTTCTTTTTTATGGACAGGTGCATAACTGACAGAAATCAACAGGGGCAGCTTCCACCATCACTGTATCTCCCTGCCAGGAAAATATCCAGCTGTTATTTTCTGTCCCTTATGCAGCTGCTAAAGTCATGGGGTTTCCAGACCATATAATGGTGCAAGAAAACACAATGGTTGCTTGAAAGGAAAAGGGAACTTACTTAATCTGCGATCTTATAAATTTTAAGCGCAACTTAATGAAATGATGCACCAGCTGAAATGCACCCGTCGGCGCAGGCGATTCCACAAAAATGCTAACTGATTTTGCACGTCAGCGTTTTCAAAGATTGATGTGTCAGGGCAATAACTGAACCTGCCTGAAGCCTTGATTATTGTTTCTACATTCATGAATTTAAAGAAAAGAAGAGAAAGAAGTGACAGACTATAAATAATGCAGCTTGTATAAACTTCAGAGACATCATCCTTCCAAATTGTCATGTCATCTGAACACATCTGACACAAATGTTTTTCAAGTGTTAAGGAATCTGACTTGGATTATTACGCCTTTTCTTTCTCTGCCAACTCCCTTAACAAAAAGCGGCTGTTTCCAAATATCTTTGAAATTGGTGGTATCACATGCTAACACAAGTGGTGCCTAAGAACATCAGATGGAAAATCCAAGCATATTAATTACATCATTAAAGTAACGTTTGGTACACCACTGAGATACATTACAATAACAATAACCTTCATGTATAATAAGATACAAAGTCAGCATTCAATGCAGTAGGAGTCTACAACCAAGAGAATCCATGATTGTTTCCCGGAGTGACTGAACAGAGTCAGGAACCAACCCCAATGTTCTGTTTCCAGTAAAAAAGGCATTAAAATTCTATTTATTAAGATGAGTTATGTGTATGGATCTATTTTTCTGTATATAATGGATTGGCTAAGCGCAAGAAAGACAAAGGAAGCTGTAACAACTGTGGAGGGGAGGGAATGAGGGAACAATCTGAAAGCCGACTCAGCTGATCTGGAAAAGGCAGAGCCAATGGTATGGGAACTCACGCCGGCTTAGAATTTGCCACAACCTAGGTATAGCCAGGTCTAAGTGTCACAGCTGACAAACAAAGGAAACATTTGGGTTTCTCCAGACTGTGCGGAGCTCTGTTTGTGTGGTAAAACCATGCAAGACATCTGAAGGCAGTCTTGTTTATTTTTTCTTTAAATAATTTTTCTTAATAGGCCAATCACATCATATTATCCAAATCACATTAGTTCCAAATTATACAGCCGAATTTTAATTTTTTGTTGGGGGTACCCATACATCAAGCTCCGAACGAGTCCAAAACTCCAAACGAGTCCATAGAATCATAGAATCATAGAGTTGGAAGAGACCACAAGGGCCATCGAGTCCAACCCCCTGCCAAGCAGGAAACACCATCAGAGCACTCCTGACGGTGTGCAAACATCACCTATATTGCTGCTTTAATTAAACAGTTCTATCCAGTTCAATCCAGATGGTCCTTTATTAGTTTCTTCATCTTCTTGTTGTTATCGTATATTCCTTTCTTTACGATCTCTGATAATTTTCACAAGCAGATTGAAAACAGGCATCCTCTGTGTGGGTTTTGTACTCTCCAAGATCATATCGCTCAGGGACAGCCGCTGTTCAATGCTTCCATAGAAAAAATTAATCTTCTGTCTGTCCTTTGCTTTTCTCAGACTTGCCAAGTCAGGCGGCTCTGTCAGGTCAAGATTGCGTTCCAACATTCCTTCTCATTCCAATGGTCCTCATTCTCCTCCCCCTGTCCTTCTTTCTCCAGCAAGCCTGTCTTTGCGAGACGCCATTTTTTAACTGCGTCATAAAATTTTCCTCCGTTCTCACCGTTCGCCAATCCTCTCTCCTACTATAATCCATCCCACACAGTTTTTGAATTCCTGCTTTTGATTAGTAAAAACACAACGATCTTGTTTCTATCTGGGGTGGAGGGTTATTAATATCACATCATGCAAAAAGAAAAAAAGGTTTTTTCCTCCACCCCCCCCCCTTCATTCCAAACATACAGTCTCTTAATGGTGGTTCATCAGAAGATTTACTTATCCGTCCGTCACTCCCGGTCACAGAGATCCATTAATCAGCAGTCTTATCTCTCGAGCGTTACTTGATGTATGTGCTTCAGCTTCATTCCAATCGTATGTTTCCAATTATAATTCCGAGCTGAAGCTAAGCAGCACACGCTGATTGGAATCGGCGTCAGGAAGATCTGACTTCATCAAGGGCTCGTGCCAAATGTCCAGCACCCCCATCTCTCGGATCAGGGGGTGCATTGTGGACATCGCTGGCAAGGCAGCCCCCCTTCTCCTTGGGAGAGGGGGGTAGGAAGACTGCATACTTCCCATAGCAGCCTCTTAATTACCTCGTATGGGTCAGAGAGATGTTATTGTCGGCCATCTTCCAACGTGCCCCCTGGTGGCCCCCCGAAGGCAGTCTTCTTTAGGGAAGCTTTTAATGTTTGACAGACTATTGTATTTTAATATTCTGTTGGAAGACGCCCAAAGTGGCTGGGGAAGCCCAGCCAGAGAGGCGGGGTATAAATGATGATAAATGATAAATGATAAATGATGATAAATGATAAATGATAAATGATAAATGATAAATGATAAATGGTAAATGATAAATGGTAAATGATAAATGATAAATGATAATCATCATCTTATCTGGCTGGCTAACTGGTGGAGAAACACAACTGTAGATGTAAAATAGTAATTGTAATTCATGGGGTATAGGAGCCACATTTAATTCCTGTTGCCTGCTTGTGTTCTTTAATTCATTCTTCTGCTGTCAAAATAGTTTGAAAATTGCAAAAACAAAACAAATATTATTATTATTATTATTATTATTATTATTATTATGTAAAGAACAAAGTTTGTAAGGGGAAAAGGTTACAAATACAAGTAAAATCAGAATATTTGTCAAATACACTATAACAACACATCTGTAAAGATAAGTTATAGAATTAAGGTCAAGCAACCATGGAAGGAAGTCAGATTTTAACTCACATTTCGAGTTAATGTTGAACCAATGGTGGTGGTGGTGGGGGTGAGGTGGTGAAGATGACCCCAAATGCAGGTGACCCCAGGACAGGCATAGCAAGGTCAAATGCAAAAACCCTAAAATTAGGGAGGGTGGGCGGGCGATCCGATGCGCTCAGCGAAAATAGGAAGTTCAACGCTGCGCGCAGAGAATATATAACCTAAGGCTGTCAATCAATAATTGGCAACATCAAACTCTCCCCAACAACAAGAGGAGCCCAATCACAACAGTGGACATCCAAACTAACCCGCCCAGCAACAGTGAGGTGTCTTGCTAACCCCACCGCAAACCGTGGTCTCCATGAAGGAGAACACGCTTTGGCACCAGCTTGGTTGCCGTAGTTGCCAGAAGGAGGCAGACAAGGGACCATCCAACCATCTTATGGACTCCCCTCTGGATTTGTGTAGGGTTTACTCCTTATCCCTTTCTTCTCCAGGAAATATCCTACAAGGCAGCAGAGGTTTAGGATCAGAGGTTTCCTTCTCCTAGCTGGGCTATCTTACCAGGTTGATGATTCCCATTCATCGCTTTTGTTAAATTTCATGCATTTAATTTTTTATGTGGTACTGGGCTATGGCCCTTCCATAGACCCAATCAGGGCTAGATTTAGGTTTGATGAGGCCCTAAGCTACTGAAGGTAATGGGGCCCTTTATATGTCCAGCTGTCCTTTGTCAACAACAAATTGCCGCTGTTTTTTGCGTTGAATATATGCTATGTGGTAATTTATGGACCTAATAGGTATCTAAAGCCATTTGCACATAACAAAATATGTATTTTGGCAATGTACATCCAGTTTTTTCCTTTAATTTTTTTGGGTGCCCCCAAGAGAGTGGGGCCGTAAGCTATAGCTTGTTTAGCTTATACGTAAATCTGGCACTGGACCCAATGCCAGGGAATATTTGGGGGTGCGCAATGCATTGAGATGCTTGCTGCCATTCGGAGTGTTGTGGGAAGAGAGGAGCCCCTGAGAATCATAGTTCCCCCCCCAGGTTTAGAAGTGGGCGATTGCTTCTGATTCATATCCATGCACCTGCCCATTTACATTTTTTAACCTCTGCTTTCAAATAAGGATTTTCAAGGTACCCCCTTCAATATAGATTTTAAAAATATACATTACAACACCTGTTCTGTGCACAGGACTTCTCAAACTCCAGGGATCAGCTGAGCCGTGCCTTTGCCTGGATGGCATTTAGAAGACATCTGAAGGCAGCCCTGTTCAGAGAAGTTTTTAATGTGTGACATTTTAATGTATTTTTAATCTTTGTTGGAAGCTGCCCAAAGTGGCTGGGGAAATAACAACAACAACAACAACAACAACAACAAATTTTAAAAGACAAAAACAAATCATCCGACAACACTATGACATCAGGTGATTGAAAGGTAGGCATCTGCCAAATTTGGTCCTGGTGGGTAGAGGATACAATAATGTGGCTCTCTGGCCAGATCTACATTTGTTGTTGTTTAGTCGTTTAGTCGTGTCTGACTCTTCGTGACCCCATGGACCAGAGCACGCCAGGCACTCCTGTCTTCCACTGCCTCCCGCAGTTTGGTCAAACTCATGCTGGTAGCTTCAAGAACACTGTCCAACCATCTCATCCTCTGTCATCCCCTTCTCCTTGTGCCCTCCATCTTTCCCAACATCAGGGTCTTTTCCAGGGAGCTTTCTCTTCTCATGAGGTGGTGAAAGTATTGGAGTCTCAGCTTCAGGATCTGTCCTTCCAGTGAGCACTCAGAGCTTATTTCCTTCAGAATGAATAGGTTTGATCTTCTTGCAGTCCATGGGACTCTCAAGAGTCTCCTTCAACACCAGAATTCAAAAGCATCAATTCTTCGGCGATCAGCCTTCTTTATGGTCCAGCAGATCTACTTTACTGCCCATGATTTAAAGTTTTGGGGACCACGCACCTTGTGCTATGCAAAATAGAGGTTGATGGGGTAGAGGAATCAACGACTGATTGATTTTTGATATGTATTGAAATATACATATTAAAATTTTAATGGCCTTCTTTCTACTCTGTTGTGTGTGCTATCATTTGATCATTGAAATATCCAATAAGCCGAATATAAAATACTATGTATTTAATGGACAAAGTTCCAGAAAAGAGCAGGGCATCATGGAGTTCTTTAAGCTAATTCTCATCCAAAAGTTAGGTGGTAGATTCTCTCAACTAGCTGGCCCTGTTCCATTTCAAGAGGCCTATGATGGAAACAAGAGCTACAGGAAAGTCTTTGTCTGTTGCCCTCTGCCCAATGATTTGTTCGGCTGAAAAACACTCTTTATAAGAATAAGCCATTAATAACAGATAAGAAAGTATTTGGTACCGTGTGGTGATACATTTCTCTTTCTGCTTTCCTTTTGAACTCCATCTTCCTTGTCTGAAAAGGAAACAACAACAAGAACAAAAAGGAAGTGGAAAGAATGAACAAAGCCAGATGAAAAAGGAGATAGCAATTCAGCTAACCCATATCTGTTTGGAGGTCATCTGAAGGAGCGACTCACGGAAAAGTTGTCAGACACCACAGATTACTCTAGCAAAAGGGAGAGCAAAGGAAACCACAGGAGTGGCATATATTCTCAATACAAAAGGAATCAGGCTTTCAGCGCATTTTGTTCTGTTGCCTCAGGTTGAATCTGACAGGGCAATTTGACTCGGTGTATTTACTAGCGCTGTGTTGAAATGGGCGCTCCAATTTCTTGAAAGTTTTCTTCCCCTACAAAAGAGGCCTGCCTCTTTCTGCCTTTTTCTCAGGGTCCTTCAGATTTTCATTATAATTCTGGTGGACATGGGGATCCATTTACCTTATCATTTGTTGTTGTTGTTGTTTAGTCGTTTAGTTGTGTCCAACTCTTCATGACCCCATGGACCAGAGCACACCAGGCACTTCTGTCTTCCACTGCCTCCCGCAGTTTGGTCAAACTCATGCTGGTAGCTTCCAGAACACTGCCCAACCATCTCGTCCTCTGTCGTCCCCTTCTCCTTGTGCCCTCTATCTTTCCCAACATCAGGGTCTTTTCCAGGGAGTCTTCTCTTCTCATGAGGTGGCCAAAGTATTGGAGTCTCAGCTTCAGGATCTGTCCTTCCAGTGAGCACTCAGGGCTGATTTCCTTCAGAATGGATAGGTTGGATCTTCTTGCAGTCCTTGGGACTCTCAAGAGTCTCCTCCAGCACCATAATTCAAAAGCATCAATTCTTCGGCAATCAGCCTTCTTTATGGTCCAGCTCTCACTTCCATACATCACTAGTGGGAAAACCATAGCTTTAACTATACAGACCTTTGTCGGCAAGGTGACATCTCTGCTTTTTAAGAGGCTGTCAAGGTTTGTCATTGCTTTTTTCCCATGAAGCAGGCTTATCATAGTGACACCTAAAAAAGTGTGGCCATTCGTTTGGTTCTCAGGGAAGTCTTTCCTTATACCTTAGACATATCCACAAGGGTTTCTTTATGCAGCACCCTATTCTTTCAGAAAAGAGCAGCTGCAGATGTCATGGGGTTTTCAGGTAATGTGTGCAGCCGGGAAGACCACCAAATGCAGAGTAGATATGCACAGTGAAATAAAGGATGCTCACAAACACCTTTTAGCCACTTTGGAAGGTGGGTGAGTACAACAAAAACCCCACAGTCCTGTCTCACCTTTCTTAATTTTCAAATGCAATTATTTTTCTCATAATGAAGGAGATTGGTCAAGGAAAACACACCAACCATACGGTGTGTGGTAAACAAAAGCTGCCCTTTTCCCCTTATGGGGTATCCAAGAACCTGTATAGAGTCCTTACGTGGGTTCCCTATTGGTAAGAGAAAATAACAGAGGCCAACCAGAGAATATTGAGAAGCAAAGCAGGTGGAGGCCTGATCTTTATTAAAGCTGTTGGAACAGAGTGTTGCCCTCACATGCAGGAAAGGAGGAGGACCCAGAACAAAGGTGTGCCTGCCCTTATATAGACATGTTAAATTTCCTGCCCTGGAGCTCAAGACCACCCCTCTATACATCATACATACATCACAGAAGGGGTGTAACCCAAGACCATCCCCCAAACATCATACCTACATCACAGAAAAGGCGGTCTACAACAGAAATTTGAATGTTTTTGTTTTTCCTGTCTGCCAGGTTATCTGATAATGCCTTTATCCGATTGCCTTTCCTGATAGTCTGTCACCACCTCCCTCCTTGCAGAGAAAACATTTGGTCAGTTTGGGAGTCAAAATGGTTTCAGGACTGTATTCCTGTGCTGGACCAGACATGTGGTTTGCTTGGTACATTTATGAACATTTATTACATATCTAAGACCTTAATTTTTTTATTACAGGTGCTAGGAGAACCAGTGAAGGGCAAACAGGAGCAAAATCTTCTCTGGGGGCCAGCAGTTTTACACAGTCCTGGTAAACCATAATTTGGCTTCTTGCAACATGCAAAGTAGACCAATTGGTTGATTTGAAATATTTCTTGCTCGCTGTTTAATCCATAAATATAACACACGTTTGCAGTCAGCAAAATATACAAACAATAAAGCAGGCTTATCATAATCATAACATTAATGTTATATCTTCGTTAGCATGGGCAGAATTATTGACTGAAAAATAATGATGTACAGAAGTCAACATTGATCACTTCTAGTCATCTTACACAGCTATGCATTCCTTTCTGTTTAAAGAGATCAAAGTGTAATAGAAATGACCATTTTACAAATTAGAAGACTTGCGTGGAATCTAAGTAACTGGCTAATAAATGAATTTGCTGAAGATTAAAGACCCAGATTGCAGCAGAATATATAATGCCACTCTTTCCCACTGCATTCTGTCTCCTACAGGTTTTTTTTTTTATTGTAACTATTCTGAATAAGAATTACTTAGTTTTGGCCATATAACAGCAATTAGGCATGCAATTGAACTAGTATACATATAGTTGATAGACCTTCTATATAACATTATTCCACAGATATGCTGTTTCTTTTTATCTTTATAGAAACATATAACCTACCGTTGTTTTCAGGAAAGCAAGAATTAAAATGACCTGGGTCTTGCACACACTTTACGTGATATTTGTTTTTGTTTTGTTTTTAAAACCTGTATTTAATTACCATTTTACAGAATGCTGTAGCTGAAACATTCTTTAATATGTTGAGGGAAGATCTAAGAGCTGTTGAAAACGATCCATTGTAAAATTGAAAGCATATGTGCTCAAGAGTGCTTTAATACAAGAAACAGAGAACTAATTCAATACATTTTGGGCTGCCTCTGAGAAACACTAAGGATTAAGCTCCACGGAATATAATTGGACTTAATTCTGAATTGACATGGTTAAAACTGCGCTGTATGTGGGATTCAAAGGACGACACGCAGTGCTGGGTCTTCCATGTTTACTCCAAGCCTTTCTGACCCTCTCTTCCTACCGTAGCGCTTTTGTGCCCCAAAAAACTGCTCCTGAGGACTGTAAGAGGGGTTTCTGAAACAGGATTCAATGTGGAAAGAAGGGCTGGAGTTGGAAAGCAAAGCAGCTTCTCTCACACCTATAAATGGGGGCATTTTCTATGTTCATGTGGCCTGTCTGGAGTTCCATTTGCATGTTCAGACCCAGAAACCTTCCCTCTAAATAAATTCACACTTGATTCAAATTTTGGTTTTGGTTTTTGGCAGAATTTAGGCCACAACTTTATTGATTACAGCAAGTGAGTGGTTGCATAGGCTCTGGTTTGACTAGCTCCCTGCCATGCAGGTAGCACTGACCCAGGGCACCAGCATAGGTCAGCCAAGGGTGAACATCTGGATAAGCGGAAAGCCGGGAACAGGCTATCTCTGCCACCTGGACTCAGGCACGGGCACAACCCCCTCTCAAGGGTTGACCAAACCATTGAGTCCCTGGATTCCTTTAACGGAATACCCTTCACATAGGGATGGTGAGTGTGTTCTCCCATCCCTATCACCTGAACCAGAGCCTTACAAGTTGTGAAGATTTGCTACACAGCAGTTGAAACCCAAATGGCAATAGCCAATCAGCCCAGTGGGAGAAATTCCTGCCATGCCTCTGTCCCAATGACAGATGACACACGACAGCATAGCAAGGTCAAGTGCAACAAGCCCTAAAAGTAGGGAGAGGTGGGTGGGTGTTCCGAATGCACACGCCTAAAGAGGAAGCTCTGGGTCACGTGCATGGGGATAAATAGGTCCTTCAAACCATTTGGACTGCGTCCCATTGGCCAGATTGCACCCAGCAATGAGGGACCTACCAATTGGGTGTTGTGGCTGACCAATCGTACCCACCCACAACACAGCGTGTCGGTTTCCCAGGTCTCACCACAATACATGCCCTCTTTAAGGGAGGACCCGATTTATTGCTGCTTCGTTCATATCAACTACAGTAAGAAGTTATTGCCTAGACTTTCTTGTCTTAAGCAGTAAGGAATAGAATTCATTGCATTTGCATAGGTGGTGCTCAACACACTCATTCAATTAGAGCAAGGACTTCTGTTTGAGCAATGGAATTCCCTTTGCTTTCTGCTCTGCACTTCCCCCAAATCCATATCCCACAAGAAAAATGGGGATATTCTGTTTTTTTCCTCACAAGAGGACAGTGGCTATTTTGGGGCACCGTGATCTCTCGCAATTTTACACTGTGATTTCCCCCAGAAAAAGTACTTTTGGGGCCACCAGCTGTTTTTGGACCACATTTCCCATCATCCCTGACCACTGGTCCTGTTAGCTAGGGATGATGGGAGTTGTAGTCCAAAAAAAAGTTGGCGCCCAAGTTTGGGTAACCCTGGAATTGACAATGCTGGACTAGATAGACTAATAGCAGCTTCATATGCTTGGAGCATTACAAACAAAGCCTTGTTTCTTTGCTGTGGATATCCTCCTGGGTTTCTGCTGTACAATATTGCATTTATTTGGGTATTTGTTTTTGTATCAAACGAAACGGCCCACAAGCAGACCATAAACATAATATAATCACAATTTTATTTGCTGTATTATAAAATATATGACAATCTTGTGTTTATGGTTAAATATAGTCACAAGGACTTTGTACCGGTGCCAGACAAGGAAGTTGTTTTCAATTAAGTACACCGAGTCAGGACTTGGTAAATATACAAGATTATTTATGTATGAGCACGGCTTGATGTTTTCAGAAAATGGGCAATAGGCGCATTTGCTCTGCTTTTATTTGGGCTTAAATATCTGAAATTTAGAGAGCAATAAAAATATTGTGTCTGCAATATGAGTCTTCTTGAGCAGTGTTTAGTTAGCTGATTCCTCCCTCCCTCCTAATACATGGCAATTTCTAACGATCCTTCCAGAGCTTAAATAACAGAATTCAGCACAAATGCATTTGTTGCGAGCAGCAGAAACATAATTTCTCTTGAACTGCAGCTGCTGTAGTTGAAGATTAGGCTCTTACTATCCATTAGGGAGATTACCGTCTCTGCCAGCTGACTTAGTTTTTATACAGCCAGCGATTTATTAGATTGCTTTGCTCTTAAGTGTGATAATAGGCCTTATGCTTAGCAAGGTTTAGAGACTTCCAGTACATTAATAGTTTATGGCAATGACAGTCAAGACACATTTTGTTTACCTAACGAGACAAGCCAAGCTAGGGCTGATGTGTGTTAAAGATTAGCACTTAACTCATGCAGGAACCTGGCCAATTCAGTGCTTTATTGCTTTGCAATGGCCTTTTTGGAATTGCAGTCTAATAATTTACATATTTGGTGCATTAACGCTGTATGCAAACACTGTGTACGACTGCAGTTCTGCAGGAGGCATTAGGAATTGAAAACTTCTTGCCTACCATTTATGACTATCAGCTCGCAGGCACACCCATTCTGTGATCCTGCTATGTCAGGCAACTGTGACTCCAGGGGCTTATTTGTTGTTGTTGTTTACTAGTTAGTAAATCTTAGGTGCTTCCAGCAGTAGGGCTGGGTGATATTTAGTTTTCAACATCACGTTTTATATCTCCAGCTAAACATTGCAATGCAGTGGTACCTCGGGTTAAGAATTTAATTCGTTCTGGAGGTCTGTTCTTAACCTGAATCTATTCTTAACCTGAGGTATCACTTTAGCTAATGGGGCCTCCCACTGCTGCTGCACCGCTGGAGCACGATTTCTGTTCTCATCCTGAAGCAAAGTTCTTAACCTGACGTACTATTTTTGGGTTAGCGGAGTCTGTAACCTGAAGCATTTGTAACCTGAAGCATATGTAACCCGAGGTACACCTGTATTTAAAGCCCTAAACAACCTCGGCCCAGTATATCTGAAAGAGCACCTCCCTGCCCCCATCATTCACCCTGGATACTGAGGTCCAGCTCCAAGGGCCTTCTGGCGGTCCCCTTACTGTGAGAAGTGAGGCTACAGGGAACCAAACAGAGGGCCTTCTTGGAAGTGGCACCTGTGGAATGCCCTCCCATCAGATGTCAAGGAAATAAACAACTATCTGACTTTTAGAAGACATCTGAAGGCAACTCTGTTTAGGGAAGTTTTTAATGTTTGATGTTGGAAGCCGGCCAGTCAGATGGGTGGGGTATGTATGTATGTATGTATGTATGAATAAACAAACAAACAAACAAACAAACAAACATCACAATGTCTGAAATAAGGATGGAACTTTGTAGAGGCGAATGGTAGGGTTGGGAAATAGCTGGTTTTCAACTTCATGAAATACCACCGGCTAAACATCTCTCTCTCTCTTGTCTGAAATAAGGATGGAACAATGTACAGTGGACACTCAGGTTGCGAATGTGATCTGTGCGGTAACACGTTTGCAACCCGCAGTGTTCGCAACCCACGTCTACGCATGCGCGGGTTGTGATTCGACGCTTCTGTGCATGTTCAAAGCACGATTTAGCACTTCTGCGCATGCACGACTACTGAAACCCGGAAGTAACCCGTTCCAGTACTTCCGGGTTTCGGCAGTCTGCAACCCCCCCCCCCAAAAAAAGCAACCTGAAGTGGCTGTAACCCAAGGTATGACTGTAGAGGCATTGGCTGACTTCACAGGTTCCCCCACATTGTGACTTTTGTATAGCATGCACACACATCATGATTCGTGATATATTGCCAAGTCAAAAACTATGAAACCGATATCATGAAGTTATGAATTAATGCATTATGGATTTCAAGCTGGTTTGCGACGATATAGCGATATATCGCTCAGCACTATCCAGCAGCAAAGTCAACAGCACCACAATTTCCTTAGACACAAACGGCAACACTCTGCTGTTGCCCGTGAATCATTCTGGTTGATGGCAAACAACTTTTCCCTCTGATACTCATGCATGGAATCAATCAATTGACACATGGCAGCAGGAATGGTGTGGCAACATCACCCCACTGAATGCGCATACATTCCATCCATACAAAGGAAGAAGCACGTCCCCGGAAACGGGTTATGGCACATCGCCTATCAGAGGTGGGGTTAAGATGTTTGCATGTAGAGCACAGATTTACTAGGAGAAGGGTTCACATTTCATGGAGGCAGTGGGGGAATTAAATGGGCAATGCGTCTTCCTAGGGACTTTGGCCACTTAGCTAGGTGTCTTGCTTGGCTAGGGAACACCAACATCCAGCAATTCTGTAGAAGGAAATGTGTATCACCATACTGACTTGTTGCTACCTGTGACCATTGTTAGTTAATGGCCCACCACCCTCTGTGTATAACAGGTGATGGAGAACAGGTTCTGGCCAGCTGGTAGGATCCTGAGCTCCTCCACAGGCCACTTTGACAGGGGGTTGGTCCACCACTTGTCAATCACCTGATGTCACTGTGATGTCAGGAAATCTGACTTTAAAGGAAAGAGGCAAGTGCTGAGGTGTTATGGGCTTTTCGTAGAAATCTTGTTGGCCACTGTGGAAAGATGGGCTATTGGCCAGATCAAGCAGGCTCTTCTTATTCATGAGCTCAAGCCAAAGGGAAATCCCTGCCAAAAATGGGCTTTGTAAACACTGCCAATCAGCTGACTGGAAGTGCCAATAACCTCCATTTTGGCAGGAATCAGCTCCCCTCCATATTATGGTTTTCAGTGTGCATGCAAGTGATTCTGTATCATCTGATAAATCTTCTTTGGTGATCACTCGTAGCCGAGTAAGATTGTCTTCCATAAACACGGTCTTAACAGTGAGTCCTTAAGTGACTGTGGAGGCCAATTCTGGATCCACACGTCCTTCCACAGTGGGGACATATGTTTCCGGGTGGGAGTTGATCACAGTGAGGGTTTGCCAAGCGTGCCTTCTTCTTAGACATTTCTCCCTTTCATTCTGAGTTTGAGCGTCTTCAAAGCCCATAACATCTTTGGTATAGGCTGTTCTCCAATTGGAGTGCTCACAGTCCAGTGTTTCCCAATTGTCGGTGTTTATACAGTGGTACCTCAGTTTAAGAATAGTCCTGTTTATGAATGATTTGGTTCACAAACTCCACAAAACCGGAAGTAGTGTCCCGGTTTGCGAACTTTACCTTGGTCTAAGAATGGAATCCAAATGGTGGAAGGGCACCGGTGGTGGGAGGCCTCATTAGGGAAAGCGTGCCTCGGTTTTAGAACATTTTGGTTTAAGAACGGACTTCCAGAATGGATTAAGTTCATAAACCGAGGTACCACTGTATTACCTTTTTTTAAGATTTGCTTTGAGAGAATCTTTAAACCTCTTGTGTTGACCACCAGCATTATGCTTTCCATTTTTAAATTCAGAATAGAGTAGTTGCTTTGAAAGATGATAATCAGGCATCCACACAACATGACCACTCCAACCATGCACACTGTGTGTGCTAATTTTGGGGAAGGAGATGGGTTCTCAAGCAACTTCTACTAACTCAAATTTGCTTGAAAATATTGGACAGTGTATGCTGTCTTCCCAAGTAAGATTATATTGCAGCCTTCCTGAATAAGACTGGACCCAATTAGCAAAAAAGACAGAACCATAATCAATGGATGCCAAATCTAACTTTTGCATTAATTGACAAGAGTGCTGCCTTATCTATTTTGTATGAGATACTGGGACCAGCAAGGCAACTTTCTTTTTCATCGCTTGGCATTCTGCATGGCGGGTGGCGCATAAGGAGAGCTGCATGATGCTAACGAGCTCTGTCAGTTACTCAGCGCAACCTGATTAGCCAAACTACAGAACTTCAATAGCAAGAATGATTCTGGCCCTGACCTGCATAAAGTTACACACCCTCCATGGTTTGTTGGGGGGGGGGGAGGGAAGGATACCGAACAACACAGCCAAAGGGAAAGTATAAAAGGGAAAGTTTATTTTAAAAGCTGGGGTTAGGGGAAGATTGTAATGTCAGTGCCAAACTCCATTGAAAGGGCAAGTGTAAGACTGTCTTATAGATTGCATTCAATTGCTATTTACAAATATTTCCTTCAATCGAAGCTGCAAATGAAGACAAAAATCAATCAGTTCTCTCTGGGGTCCACAACTGAAAAGGGGATAGCATGCCAAGCTGAGTTATACTAATGAACTTTTTTTAAAAAATAGCATTGAGGAGACGCATGGAGAGATGTTGCTTTGATGGTGGTAGCTAATCTGTACATTATTTCTCGGTGCATGGGATTCCGATCTTTTCCAGGAACATTATGTGTGGGCCGTACATATGATCAGCAGCAATTTCATGGAGGAATTGCTGCCATGCATAGCCATCAGCACTCAGTTTGCACATTATATTTGGAAATAACAGATGGGTGAAAATGGACCCATCTCTCCAACAGGCAGTCCACATTGATAATCTAGAGCAAAATTACAGCGGCAAGAGTATTGTCAGCCCAGAAATGGAAGCAAGAAGAAATTTCGACGAAAGAAGAATGGCAGACGAAATTCATGGACTATGCAGAATTGGACAAAATGACAGGAAGGATTTGAAACCTGCGGGACCAGAGATTTACAGAAGATTGGAAGAAGTATATGAATTATTCGAAGAGCAACTGTAACCAACAAATTACGCTAGTAGGATTACAAGAAGTTTTGTAAGGAGAAAGATACGAAGTGTTACAAAGTAGAAAAAGATAGAGATATTGGTTATGAGTTTGAAATGTAATAGGGGAAATAGGAAATGCATACTAAGAGATTAGATTGGAAAATTTTCAGACAGGATTGATGGAAGTCAAAAAAATTGAATAAGATGTAAAAGTATGTTTAATTACTGTTGAAAATGATATGTTAAAAAACTAATATATATCTATATATATCTATATATATCTATATATATGATAATCTAGAGCAGGGGTGTGAAATTCAAATTCATCGGGGGCCACATCAGCAGTTTGGTCACCCTCAAAGGGCCGGTTGTATCTGTAGGACTATGTGTCCACTCTTTATTATCATAAATTATTGTCACTGCATTCAATTATTACTGTTTTTTGTAATAATGTAAGTAATAACTAGCTCTGAAAGCAGAAACATATTCAGAATAATGGCAAGTAGATATTCAAATGTACATGAATGCATGTAAAGTGGAGGTTTCCTGTGTAGAACGGCCGGCGCCGCTAGAGGGCAGATGTTCTCCTGCTTGTAGGTTGCCACGCATGCGCTGAAGAGGCGGCTTTCTTGTGTCCAAAAAAAAAAAAGCGAGAATAAAAGGTGAAGGCTGGCGGCCGCCGGTGGCTACACGGGCCACATGATGAAGTCTGGTGGGCCGGATTCGGCCCGCAGGACTTGTGTTTGACACCCGTGATGTAGAGCAAAATTTCAGCAGGCAAGCTGGTAAAGAAGGGGAACCTGGAGACAAAGGCCTACAGTTCAAAGGGCTGGGCTTCACCTGAACTGGGATGGAACCAGACTGCTGGTGCTTAAGTTCAAAAGGGAGGCAGAGCATCCTACACTGTGATCATTGGGTGGAGAGAAGCCACCAGGGTGGGATGTGAACCAATGGCTTCAAGATACAAGACCCTCTCGGTAGGTGGTACACTTTCCTTTATGAAAGGTTTTTAGGCAGAGGTTGGATGGCCACCTGTCATGGTTGCTTTAGTTGAGATTCCTGCATTGCAGGGGGTTGGACTAGATGACCCTTGGGGCCCTTCCAACTCTACAGTTCTAGGATTCAGCTGTGTTAACAAGAACAAAACAACTCAATAATAAGTACCGTAGGTTGAATAAAGATGGCCTTTTCCTGAAGTCAGCTGAAGTTTATCAGCACATATGGTTGAAACTATGCAATTATTATGAACAGATTCAATGCAGATTCTTAAATATTTATTTATTTAATGGAAATAGTTATAATCCATACTTTTGGAAAGTAATGAGCATGATAATGAGCTTCCAGTCTAAGGTTTGATCTCTCTGGACCCCCAGCCCCATGGAAAGTGTCTCCATTTCTCTCTCTGCCCCCTACGTGGACCCCACTTACACTGAACCTGTCACCCTTTTTGCAATAAAATAAAATAAAAAAACAGAGCAGTCAAATGAAGAGTTCTCTCCCCCCCCCAGCATTAAATGTTTTAAGAATTGTCACCATATCCTTCACTCAATCTGATTTTTGATGGTTCAAAAATAATGATTTCCAATCAGCAATGCAAGCAGAAGCAAATGTCATGATTCTGTCCTTGCATTTCTATTTCAAGATAAAACAACTATATGTAAATGCATATGCCAATTAGACATAAGCCTGAGGGCCTGGCAGGTTTCTAGTGTGGCCCCTGTGGAGGAATATGTGGATAGCCTTGTTGCAAGGGATGTGAAACTAGTTAGCTTGCAAAGCTTGAGGGCAGAACAGATTGCTGACAGAGCACAAGAAACTGATTGAAAACATCCGGATATTTAACCCACATTTCAGTCTGCTTTTGAGATAATTCTATACATTTTGTCAAACGTTGGTTTGGTATCAATCTGCAGGCCTGGGCATCTTCCTCCCACTTACTCCAGCTATGGAAAGTGGAAGCCAAGTGGAGAATAGGATTGGCCCAGACATCTTGCTCCCAGAGGAAAAGGACAAGATGGCGCCCACCTCTATCCCATGTGCTTGTTGTTGTTTAGTCGTTTAGTCATGTCCGACTCTTTGTGACCCCATGGACCAGAGCACGCCAGGAACTCCTGTTTTCCATGGCCTCCCACAGTTTGGTCAAACTCATGTTGGTAGCTTCGAGAACACTGTCCAACCATCTCGTCTTCTGTCGTCCCCTTCTCCTTGTGCCCTCCATCTTTCCCAACATCAGGGTCTTTTCCAGGGAGTCTTCTCTTCTCATGAGGTGGCCAAAATACTGGAGCCTCAGCTCCAGGATCTGTCCTTCCAGTGAGCACTCAGGGCTGATTTGCTTATCCCATGTGAAGAAGCCGACTGAACTGGCCAGCGTGGTGTAGTGGTTAAGAGCGGTAGACTTGTAATCTGGTGAACCGGGTTCGCGTCTCCGCTCCTCCACATGCAGCTACTGGGTGACCTTGGGCTAGTCACTTCTCTGAAGCCTCTCAGCCCCACTCACCTCACAGAGTGATTGTTGTGGGGGAGGAAGGGAAAGGAGATTGTTAGCCGCTTCCAGACTCCTTAGGGTAGTGATAAAGCGGGATATCAAATCCAAACTCTTCTTCTTCTTCTTCTACTTCAACACTGGTGCTGGCATAGCATCTTCCAGTACAGCCTGAGGGTGGTGGCCTAGTCTAGAGCATGTATTCTTGTGTCATGCATAGCTCTGATCTCCGGCTGGTGGGCTTGGGAGATGAATCCAAGTGGTAGGGGCACACAGTACTGCCTCCTGGTATCTGCTGCCTGAGGTCACAGCCTCATCTTGTGTAATTACACCTGAAGGAGCGCCTCCACCCCCCATTGTTCAGCCCGGACACTGAGGTCCAGCGCTGAGGGCCTTCTGGCAGTTCCCTCACTGTGAGAAGTGAGGTTGCAGGGAACCAGGCAGAGGGCCTTCTCGGTAGTGGCGTCTACCCTGTGGAATGCCCTCCCATCAGATGTCCAGGAAATAAACAACTATCTGACTTTTAGAAGACATCTGAAGGCAGCCCTGCATAGAGAAGTTTTATTCTGTTTTTGGTGTTCTGTTGGGAGCCGCCCAGAGTGACTGGGGAAACCCAGCCAGATGGGTGGGGTATAAATAATAAAATATTATTAATAATAATATTGAATTTATATAAGAGTAAGACCAGAGAATTGATGCTTTTGAATTATGGTGCTGGCAGAGACTCTTGAGAGTCCCATGGACTGCAAGAAGATCAAACCTCGCCATTCTTAAGGAAATCAGCCCTGAGGGCTCACTGGAAGGACAGATTGTGAAGCTGAGGCTCCAGTACTTTGGCCACCTCATGAGAAGAGAAGACTCCCTGGAAAAGACCCTGATGTTGGGAAAGATTGAGGGCACAAGGAGAAGGAGATGACAGAGGATGAGATGGTTTGAAAGTGTTCTCGAAGCTACCAGCATGAGTTTGACCAAACTGCGGGAGGCAGTGGAAGACAGGAGGGCCTGGCGTGCTCTGGTCCATGGGGTCACGAAGAGTCGGACATGACTAAACGACTAAACAACAACAACAAGACCAGTGCTGGTGGGGAAGGTGAGGAACTCCAAATCTAGAACCTGCCTGGCTCTACACCTTAAAATCCAAAAGCTGCACATTACCACCTTTACTGGAGAAGGTATTTGAATTTTTTAATCTATGTTATTAAAGGAACTGTTGATGTTATGAGCATGCAATTGCACTATGTGATATTAATAACAAATGGCAATTGAAGAACTGGATGAAATATAGTTGTCTTGGAGTTATTTAAATTTTAACACAGTAAGACACCACCCCACCATATGACTCTATGTTTAATTTCAAAGTAAGATTAAGCTCTGTTTCTGTAACACCTGCCCAGCTGTTCCATTAGGATAAGCACCACACAAAATTATATTATCTGAAAATATGCTGTTTAAAGGGGCGTGCATGTTCTGTATTGAAAACAGTGTTGATTTACAATAGTTTTAGAGTACCTCTTGCTTATTTTAGATTAAATCCAGACACCTGTACAAATAGAATGGAGGCAATATGAGAATTGAATTATTCTCCAGATTTTGATTTTGCGGTTGAAACACATCTGTGTGCTTTCCCCTGCCAAAATCTTCCAACTAATTAGTCTGAATGTGTGCGACCAGTAACAGAAAACATTCAGGGAATTAAGTAGAACTGGAGAGTCGCAAGGGACCTGTCTGCAGGACCAGAAAGATTGTATATGGAATGAAAAAAAAGTGTAAATTTTGCTCATGAACAGTGGGCCTTTCTTCATGGAAATTCCTCAACCTGGACCACAGAAAGTTCCTCTGCATGAACTGGTAGACTTGATGAGGTTTTATGATGGGAATTATGCATCCTTGGGGAGATGTTGGGACAGGAACCAGAATATGCCAGATCCACCCCATTGGCTCCTTTTTTAAAGCTTTAAAAACTCCTGCCCCCCAACCAGGTCATTGTCCAGATGTTGGTGGTCCAGGACCAATGGTCAATGAATCTTCAACAACATTCCAAGTCCAACAACATTCAAAGGGAACCACGTAGGGCACCTCTGGGCTATTGGCTCCTGATTGGTTATCTTTTCTTGATTCGCTGATTGTTTTCTTGACTACGATGGCTGTTGTTAATTGTTTTCTCCGAGAGTCATCAGGAGAACTTTGCCAAAAAGTGGGCTTCAAATCTAAATAATACGCAAACAAGTGAGCCCTTCAGAAAAAAACTTGCATTGGATTTATAGAGAATCAGAAGAAGACACAAATGTTCATCTTTGTGTAATCTACAGTACAGACCTCATTTTCTAACTTTCACTCACTGCATCACAAGGGGAAAAGATGTGGAACGTTGACAACATTTTCTAGAATGAGAAATTCCTACAGACAACTAAAAATGAAGCCAGTTATTCATACACACACACACACACACACACACACACACATGAATCCTTGGGAAAGAACTTCAAAAGAATGTATAACTGAAGTATGAAATGTACCATAAAAAAATTTAATACACGACAAGAAAAACAAAAAGTCATGTCAGGAAAATGTTTTCAAATTTGTAGCACCTCTTTATTTCTCAGGAAAATTTCCAAAGTATACAATGTAAGAGGTAAAACCTTCCTCGGAGTAGTTTAGTTTATTGAGTTCTCTGTGCCTTGAAATCCCAGGAGACTCCTATAAAGATGTATTACATCATAAAGAAAATGAAGGATAGTAACCCATGTTATTAAACTGTCAACATACATTATATGACAATTTGTCCACAATCCAGTTCAACTTAAAGCCTTCATGTTGGCTGTAACTTTAAAGAGCAAGACTATTCAGTAATCAACGAAAGCCTAAGGTACTTGGAGGAGGAGGGAATGTTGAAATAATTGCCCTACTGTTCCATTGCATTATGTGTGAATTTCATTGATTCCTGTACTGCAAAGGCTCATCCAATACATGGGAGAATTCAGAGGGATTACTGCTTTAAAGGCTTTTATTAGCTGCACAGTAGATTTCTCATTTCATACCATATTAATAATGGTTTATTGCGATAGTACTAATGAAAAATAAACATTAAAGCCTCTTGCTTTTATAACTTCCACATGGATATTTAAGAAGAAACCTTGGGGGGGGGAGTGCTGCTTTTTGGGGGGAGGGGAACACCCACCCATTTTATATCAGGAACCAACTCACAATTCTGAATTGAGGGTGCTTAAGCTGGCCCTAGGGACGCGGCTGGCACTGTGGTCTAAACCACTGAGCCTAGGGCTTGCCGATCGGAAGGTTGGCGGTTCAAATCCCCACAACGGGGTGATCTCCTGTTGTTCGGTCCCAGCTCCAGCCAACCTAGCAGTTCAAAAGCACGTCAAAGTGCAAGTAGATAAATAGGTACCACTCTGGCGGGAAGGTAAAGGGCATTTCCATGTGCTGTTCTGGTTTCGCCAGAAGCGGCTTAGTCATGCTGGCCACATGACCCGGAAAAACTGTCTGTGGACAAACGCCAGCTCCCTCGGCCAGTAAAGTGAGATGAGCGCCGCAACCCCAGAGTCGTCTGCGACTGGACTTAACTGTCAGGGGTCCTTTACTTTAAGCTGGCCCAGGAATATTTACAATTGTGATCTCTGTTTAAACAAGTGACAAGAGAGTCTGCTTGTTTACAAGAGGCTGGTATACAGAGCTTTGGGTTCAGGGATCCACATCCAATTCTGTGCCAGCCTTGAAGTTTAATGAGGACTCATGTGAGCCAATGGGTTATTATTGTCTCCTTGTGATCTCTCCTGTGTACGGGCTCACATGGTTAAGCAAGGGATCTTTGAATGTGGAGCTAACAGGAGCCAGTGTGTATTTTCATGATTATGGCATCTGGAAATTGTGTTGCGAAAACAGGCTGTTGGCCACGGCAGGTGTTAACCGTGCACATCCCATTTCGCAAGCGTGTCTGGATCAGTGCAATTGTGTTTGCGGCAAAGATTGTACGGAGAAAGTATGTGACTGCAGCTCATGTGTGAACCGGGTCCTTGCGGTTCTGGGTCCATTGCTCTGTCTCAGCCTCCATCAAAGGAATGATTGTGGTAAGTAAGAGATGTGTCGTCGTCAGTTAATCAGCTGCTAACAGAGATTATGACTGGGCATAAGAAAGAAGGCAATCCCAGGGATGTGTGTTTGCTTCTCCCAAGTCTTAAGTGTGCAAATACTCTGTAGGCAAACTGTGGCAATTTTCAGTGAACTGGCTTGCACTGAATCAGACCGTTGGTACTGAAACTCACCACGAACACCTCCCTTGTTCTCTTAGAATGGCAATGACACCAACGTGGTGCTGGAACTGAATTTCAGTGAGTTCCGGCTGGGGGAAAAAGGCCTGGACACATCCAAATAATTGCATAAAATCATATGCTTGTCCATATGCTCAGCATCTTAAAAATATGAAATGACCTCAAACAGAACTGAACTCAAGTTATTTCCTTTTATATGGACTCCATTACAACACGAGGCTGTGCTCTCTCTGAAGAAAGAGATATCATTAGCACACCATTTGTCTTCAGCCGCTTGAGAAAAAAGAACCCACTGCCACAAAATGGAGATTTGCAACCCAATACCTTTCGCATGTGATTCAAGCACCATGTGAGAGAGCAGCAGAGATACATTCTCAGTTAATAATCAACCAGTTGGGCACTCAAAGAGCCTTGCTAAGCTTCATTGGAATTTTCCATGTTACCTTTAGCAATACACATACAGAACTATTTTCCATTTAAATGTTGTACTTAACAACCTTCTGCTTGCTTGGTTAGCGAGATTGTAGTGCGGTATGGTGTAGGAACACTGACAAAATCCCTCTTCTATCTCTCTGGCCCTACACCACAAATAGTCCCTCAAACTCAGACACTGGTGAAGGAGATTATTTTATGGATGATTGCTACCTGCCCCTCAGATCTGGAATGGTGCTGCACCAAGTACCAGGGCAGACACACATAAGGTAGCATATCTTATACTTTGGGGCATATTTTTTCCCCTCCAGCAGTTCTCACAGCAAGAAGCTTACGAGCCATGTATGAAAATAATAAATGGCTAAGGAGCAAAACCCTTTATTTACAATTTTCTTGAGTTGGACTGCGGCTTAACGTCTGTCACCAGTGAGAAATTACAGCATGCAGCGCTCCCCTGCCAAGGGAAGTGTCTGCAAAGGCATATAAAGTATATTTAAAATCTAATATTTTTGAAAATTCCAAACTTCTGGTTGGTTTTTACTTATATAACATCCCAGGAGGCCCCAACACTTCACTCAAGGAAATGGCAGCTATTCTGGTGGAAAAGGATGGAAGAGGGAAGAAAGGAGAGACTTCTGAGGCGCTTGTGGAAAGTTATTTTTCTTAGCACTTGGATTACGAACCATAATATTTTGTTCTGTTCAGATGAATATCTAACAATGGTCACTGAAAATATCATGGCATTCATATATGATATACAATGCAAATGCAATATAATATCTATTGCCTCAAATTATTATTTAGGCACACATTTCATACAGTGTTTTTGTGTGGCCCTTTTGTGCTCTGTGAGGCATTGCTGTGCTTATCAGCTTTGATGTATGTGGTCAACCACTTTTTGCAAATAAGGTTGTGTAGGTGCTTAGAATTTATAAGCTGCTATCCTGCTTTTTTCCTGTTGAATGCAGATTATAAGACTAGCAAAGATGAAGCTGACAGTCTGGCTGATGGCCATGTGGCCTGGTATACCTGAACCTCTTTTACTCACTGCTTAGTGGCCCTGATCCTTTACAGAGAGCGGCTATAGAACCCAGCCTCTTGGATAATGGCATTGTCCTGAGTGACTGTCCACCCACCATTTCTCCCTCTTCCTCATTCATCATCATCATCATCATCATCTCCTCTATGGGTGCTGCTACATACCATCTATCTTTGAGCTCTTTGCTCTCCTACTTTTAAGGCTCGCCGGGTTCTGGAGATGGAGGGTCTGGAATGCTTTCTAGTGACAGTGTGTCAGCCAGCTGCTGCTCCGACTCTGCCTGCTCCTCCTCTCCCATGATTTCCCAGCTTCCCCCCCCCTCATCTGCCTCTGAGCCGTGACCTCCCACAAACCACTGTTGTAAATCTATACTGTCTTCCTCCTCCTCCCTGGAAGAGTCAGGATGGGGAGGTGGTCTCCACCATTCCTCCTCTGCCCAGTCTCTGACAGCTGATGAGACTAACATGGTGGGGCTTTGTTTTTATAAATGCAGTACGCTAAATTTCAGGCCAGTTGACAGCAGTGAGTGTATGGAATGGGACTTCCCTGCATCTCTGCAGAACAATTAATCAATTGGGGAACTGGATGGAGCCACAGAGGCACTGTTGTTATGCCTGGGATACTTAAGAGAACGAGAACCTATGATCAATCTAGAGACACACATATTGCTGGCGGGCGTAGTGGATTACCGCTGTGAGAGTTTAGCAGGATCCTCCAACACGCTTGCGGTCTGGGAAAAGCGCTCTGACTTTGAGCCTGCCAGCTACTCAGCAAGATCTCTCTGCAAATTCCTCGAGAGTGTTTTAGGAGGAGATCTCATCTGGCTTTGGGATGGAAAAACCTCACCTTGATGTGAAATCCTACATGCTGCAACATCTTGCTCCTGGATGACAGCCCTGGGAGTAAATGGTGTGAGCGCAGGATTTCAGGAATAACCGTTCTCTTTTTAATCAGGTTGAAGGAAGGATTGACAGAGACAAAGATTAAGGCCTGCACTTCTCTCTTATCCTTCCTGAAAACAGCAGGACTACTCCTGAAAAAGTGGCTTGCAGAAATCAGTCTAACAGCTGGCAGCCCTATTGAACTCAGATTTAAGCTGACAGAGGCCAGTTAACTGGCTGTGGTACTGTCTCATGCAGTCTATGAGGCAAAAGCAGATGTTTAGTCTTGCATCCCCTTGAGGCAAAATAGAATAACAGAATTCCATTGGGGAGGTCCAAAATTGTTTTTATGAAAGGATTTTTGGGAAGCTTTATGTTTACAGTGGTACCTTGGGTTACAGACGTTCCAGGTTACAGATGCTTCAGGTTACAGATTCCGCTACCTCATAAATAGTACCTTGGGTTAAGAACTTTGCTTCAGGATGAATAACAGAAATCGTGCGGCGGCAGCAGCAAGAGGCCCCATTAGCTAAAGTGGTACCTCAGGTTAAGAACAGTTTCAGGTTAAGAACGGACCTCCAGAACGAATTAAGTTCTTAACCCAAGATACCACTGTACTTATATTCACAGCACAGGATAATTTAAATTGAAAAAAGATTGCAAAGTCAGAGCCACCCAATGATTAAGAGGACATTTCGACTTGCACCAAACTGCATACATTCCAGTGTTGCCAGTTTCCAAGAGGTCTGCAAACTTCAGGTCTAACAAATAAATGTTTCTTTCTGATTGGATGATATCAAAGTAGCATGGGACCCAACTTGGCAAAGGCAGATCCCATGCCAACATATGAATGGACATATTCACGTTGTTAAAAAAGTTGGGTGTGGCAAGAGCCCAGGGTCTGTGGTCCTTTGGAGAACCGAGACACGGTGGAGACTGTTGTAGCTTTAAGAAATATGACTTATTCACCTATTTGCACCTCCAGTCTGCATGAAGGGAGTTCATAGCTTGGCTATTTCAAGAGGGGCTCCTCCCCCACGACAGTGCAACCGAGGCATCTCTCTCAGCCTACCTGCAGCCAGCCTGCCCAAGATGGATCACAGGAACCCTTGCTAAAGGCTCTCTTCCTATCATCTCGCACCCAGTTACCATGGCTGTGAGTGTTCAGAACTTAACTGGTTAAGTTGTTCTGAGTGTGCGTCACATTCCGACGTCAGACGTAAGCCGGGAGGAGACAGAAGCTTTTAGAAGCTAAGGAGGAGGAGTTTTTCCCTGTACTTTCACTTCTCTCTGTGTATCTGTGAGAGAGAAAGACGTGCCTTTGGATATGGCTGAAAGAAGCCCCGGTCTTTGTAGCTGAAATGTTTTAATAAAGAGCTGTAAATAGACGGAGCTGTCTGTGTGTGCTTGCCAGAAGAAGGAAGTATATCTGCTTTACACCGCTGTGTGTTCTACTCTGCTAAGCCGTGACCTGAAGGGAGCAACAGTGGCACAGCTTTGAAGAAGTGTGCCGGACCCGTTATAAACTGCTGATTGACGATCATAAAGTAATCAGGTGTCACGGCAGATCGATATCCAAGAGGTTATGGGAGGTCAGCCAACGCTCGTAAAGCAGACGCTGTGAGCCTCAGGAATGCTTTGAAGTTAGCGTTCTGAGGCTGAGGGGCCGTCGGAGGCCGAACGGGAGCTGACTGGATGCCAGGGAGCAAGAATGATTAATTGCCTGCTTCTAAGAGGCAATGAGAGCTGCTGATACAGAGAGCTGGCTGGAAGCTGAGGAGCAGCTGGAGCTAAAAGCAGCTGGAATCGTTACTCCAAGCAAGGGAGAGCCGTAGGAGCTGGTACTGAGCACTGAGTACGGAGTAAGTACAGCTTGGGGCACCTTGGGAGAACGGGAGAAGATGGCCAAAAGCCAGAATATACCTCTGGAAAAGCTCACTCTAAAGAGTTGGGCAATATGGAGCAGAAGAATAAGGGGATGGTTCCTAGTCGAGGGGCTTTGGGAAGCAAACCAGTGGGAGCCAAAATCACCCCTTAGCTGGCCAGCAGCTGGAACAGGCGTTGCAAGCTGTGGGGCTGCGTGGGCTGAAGATAGCCAGCAGAGAATGCAACTTGAGCTGGATATGCTCAGAGCATGCGTTGATGAATCGCTGAAGCCTCATCTTGAGGGCGTTGAATCGGCCCATGCCGCCTGGCAGGCGCTGAGGAGTGTGTGTGAAAGCTCAGCGGGAGTCAGGCCAGAGGGGGCTGGAAGAAGCCCAGGGGGGGGCTGAAGGATGCCCAGAAAGCCGAATGGGGGCTGGGACAGTGTTGGGGAGCTGTTGTAATGCTTCTACACGTCTGTGTGATGGACTGGGTCCTGGAGAGGCTGGACTGGCAGGCCCTGTTCCCGATGTCTTGGCCTCTAGGAGCGCTAGTGAGCAGATCGGGGGGGGGGGGGCGAAGAGTTCCAAAGGCAAGTTTAAAAGACTTTTCACTTGTGCTGAAGCGAAGAGCAGCTTCAGGGGGGGCCAGGCTGGTGGGAGGCGCCGTTCCAGAAGGAGGAAGGCCAAGCCAGCTGGCAGGAGCCCCGGGCAGTGTTTTTCCACTGGAGTTCAACGTCTGCGTGGCAGTAGCCCCCACCGGAGCAGAGAGCCGAGGCAGGATGTTGGCAAGGACACTTCTCATGGGAACCAGACGGGTTTCCATGGCAACAGGCCTGGGAAGGCAGGCAAGCGTGCAGGTGGTCAGAGGAAGCAGCAGGAAGAGTCTTATCAAGTTTCTGCAAGCATGGCATTGTTCGAAGACGGCCGAGTGGAAAATTTCGAGCTCAGCCTTGTTATTGACTCTGCAGCTAACCGCAACATGGTTCCAGAGACCCCTGCAGTCGAGATGTGGAATTGCACGGCAGTTTCCACAGGACAAACTGTTTTATTTGCAAATGGACAGCGGAAAAATGTCACTAACTGTGGTACATTGTTCCTTTCTGTTTTGCAGGAGGCGGTGGATTTTTGTGTTGTTCCAGGGGTTCATCACTGTTTGTTATCTGTGCCTTATTTGTTAAAAAAGGGTTTTCAGGTTTGTTTCCAGGGGGATTCCTGCACAATCTCCAGAGAAGGAAGACGACTTGTTGAAGTGAAACGGGGACAGAATGATCTTTTCGTTCTTAAAACGTCTCTTGGGGGTGAGGGGAAGGTTGAGAAAGCACAAGCGTCGCGTGCTACAGTTCCCAACCAGCGTACTACAGTTCCCGCTCATGATGCCTCATGTGCATGCGTATGGCATCAGAGAACAATTCATGGGTCGGTAGAGGATTTGCAGACTCTGCCCGAGGTTGCCAAGGGGTGTAGGATTCAAAATTGTGGAAGTGCCATTAATTGTGACACTTGCAAGCAAGCAAAGGTGAGAGGGTGCAGTTACCCAAAGGTGGAACGGGTTACCACCAAACCTTTTGAGCTGGTTCACATAGATCTGTCCAATTCTGTCAGGGAACAGAGTCTAGGGGGGGCCAGGTATCTGCTGACTTTTCTGGATGATTTTTCGCAGAATTCCTGGAGTCATGGTCTCAGATCCAAGGAGGATGCAGCACAGCTGATCAAGAGCTGGATTGAGGGAGTAGAACTAAGGTTCTCCACCAGAGTGCAAGCGATCATCAGTGACAGAAATGCTAGGTACACTGGTTCTGCTTTGCAGAAGTTCATTCACGAGAAAGGGATACGTCACACAGTTACTTCACCCAATCAGAGGGGGGTGGCAGAGCTGAGGAGTGGAGCTCTGGTTCAGGCAGCACAGGTGATGCTTACAGAGTCTGGGTTACCTCCACAGTTTTGGCTGGAGGCGGCTAGAGCTGCATGCTTCACCTGGAATAGGACCTACAATTCGCTGGTAGGTGACACTCCGTTTTCTCTGTTGAATGGCCGCAAACCCCAGGTTCACTTTCTGCGCAAGTTTGGGTCTCCTGCGATTATCTCTGTGCCTGAGGCTTTGCGAGGGCCAGATGGAGCCAAGTTCCAGAAAATGATCTTCTGTGGGTATGAGCCAGAAGCCCGTGCATGGCGGTTTGCTTACCCTTCAGGTGATCAGAGTAAGGTGCTGATCAGTAAACACGCTGAGTTCTGTGAGGAGGATGTAAAGTCAAAGTCTCCTGTCAGGCGTGATGTTCTCTCAGATTGTCTCTCTGATCCAGAAGACAGTTCTGATGAGGCAGAAGAAGAGGCTGAGGCTGCTGATGACGACCAGGTCACTGACCAGGGTCAAGAGCAGGATGTGGCATCTCCACAAGTTGTAAAGAGAGTGCCCAAGAGTGAGTCTAGTTCTCCTGTGAGTGTGATGGAGAGGATTCGAAGACGCTTTAAGTCAGAAGGAGAATCCCATGATGCAGAGGACACACCTGCTGATCAAAGTGAGTCAGAGGGAACACCTGAGTTTGTGCCTAGGAGGTCCAGTCGCACAACAAAGGGTATTCCACCAGAGAGGTACCAGGCCACAGGTGCGTGGGTAAGTTTCGCACAGTGCGATTCTGAGAGTTGTGAGGTGGTTCCACAGTTGCCTAACAGGGACGCCAAGAGAGGGCGCAAGGCATTGGGGAAGGCATTGATCTCACAGAGTTTTGCTGAGGATGTTCCACAGGTGCAGTCGGAATCCAACGCAAGGGGGGGTGTGAGTGTTCAGAACTTAACTGGTTAAGTTGTTCTGAGTGTGCGTCACATTCCGACGTCAGACGTAAGCCGGGAGGAGACAGAAGCTTTTAGAAGCTAAGGAGGAGGAGTTTTTCCCTGTACTTTCACTTCTCTCTGTGTATCTGTGAGAGAGAAAGACGTGCCTTTGGATATGGCTGAAAGAAGCCCCGGTCTTTGTAGCTGAAATGTTTTAATAAAGAGCTGTAAATAGACGGAGCTGTCTGTGTGTGCTTGCCAGAAGAAGGAAGTATATCTGCTTTACACCGCTGTGTGTTCTACTCTGCTAAGCCGTGACCTGAAGGGAGCAACAGTGGCGCAGCTTTGAAGAAGTGTGCCGGACCCGTTATAAACTGCTGATTGACGATCATAAAGTAATCAGGTGTCACGGCAGATCGATATCCAAGAATGGCAACCTTCCAAACCCGTCTGTGTTCACACCTCAGGGCATGAGAGGACAATACTCTTGCATTGTCAAAGGCCCTCAGTGGCCCTGTATTGTTTCTTAATGGCCCTAGCTTGGCCAGGTCGTTTGCATAGGCTAGCCCCGGAATTTCTCTGCAGCTTGTCTTTCTCCCTTCACACCCCAAATAATCAAAAATCCTACCATTTATTAATTATAGGGTTTGTGGAGGGGAAGTTCCCCCTCTCAAATCTATAACAATTTAAAAATAATAATACATTATTTATATATTTATTTATTGATACACATCATATGCTCAGGTGGTGTAAATAAAAGACATAAGTTTGAATATTCAAGCTATAATATAAGCACATCATGTATTTTCCACATTTAACATTGCATTGTATACCCACATTAAACCATCATCATCATAATCAAACCTTTTATTGGCATCACATACAACAGCCAAAACAAATCAATACAGAATTACCACTTCCCCAGTAGCACAAAACATTTGCTAAAAGAAAGGAGGCAGAGCAGTCTATCGTCACATCTCTTGGTCTCCAGGGAGATCAGATGTCTGCAGTGCATTTCGATGACAAAAAACCAAATAGAGATATTTAGCCACTAACTTGATGAGCTCCTGATCATATTAAACCATATACAGTTGCATCTTTCCTCTTCCCAGTGTGCCCCAGTGACTTCCCTCCCCCCGTGCATGGCATCCTTAATACTTCTGTGGTGTAGTGGTTAAGAGTGGTGGACTTGTAATCTGGGGAACCGGGTTTGCGTCTCCGCTCCTCCACATGCAGCTGCTGGGTGACCTTGGGTTAGTCACACTTCTCTGAAGTCTCTCAGCCCCACTCACCTCACAGAGTGTTTGTTCTGGGGGAGGAAGGGAAAGGAGAATGTTAGCCGCTTTGAGACTCCTTCGGGTAGTGATAAAGCAGGATATCAAATCCAAACTCTTCTCTTCTTCTTCTTTCTTAAAGTACAAACACAATCGATAACAATATTTCGGAAGGCAAGCAAAAGTGTCAGGTTACTGTCGAGAGCAGGGGTAGTCTACATGATGTCATTCAGACTCTTAAATTCCGCCATTCCTGACCAATGGTCATGGGGAGCTGGTGGAAGTTGTCATCCAATAATAGAGTGGATTATGTTGTTTGCCTCATGTTTACAGATTCTGTACAACCAAGAGTAGCTCAATCACTTTTCTGAGGGCATTCTGTGAAAATGCCAGTCTCTTTCTTATTTTAGTCAAAATATTTGCTTGTTCCTTCCAGGCACACCATAAACTCTGGGTAAATATTCAAGCTGAACTGCAGGTTAACCTAGCAGAGAGAAAAAGGATACGATTCCTTTGCTAGGCAGGCTTGCCGCTTTCTTCATGTTCACGAACTCTCTGTGTAAAATCCCCTGCGGAATGAAGGGCTTTTGTGTTCCCAAGAACGTGAAATGCTGTTTTCCGGGGGTCCCGTTTCGACTCACAGCTTCGTGGGTGAGATTCGCACACACTGAGACAGCTGGAAATGCTGTTAAATGTATATCAATAATGAAAATAACAGTATTTGTGTACTGAAGTCATTTGCAGCTGCTGGGCTACAAATGTGTATCCCTGCAGGAAAAAGCAACAATTGCAGAACCTCCTGACTCTTTTTCCTTTCGCTTCACCCCTTGGCGATGGCTAGGACAAGCTAGACTGATTAGCTTCACTGGTGCTTTTCTGGGGACTCCATTGGAACAAATGAAATGGAATTGTATTATTTCTGCTTTGAGTATTTGTTGCTATTTGGGTGGCTCAAATGCATTTCAGTGGTGTAAGCTCCTCTGCCCTTTTATTTTTTATTTGTTTACTGTTTGTATATATATTTTTTATTAAATTTTCTGTTTAGCAATGTAAAATACTCATTTTTTCATCCTTAAGATATCAATGACTTCCCTTCTTCTCTTTCCATGGTTCATTTTGCATATCATAAATCCCTGCATATTTTACAAAAACTATACCATTCAGTATTCCATTATTGCTTCCATCATAACTTATTTACACTGTTGAATTTATCTTAATGCTGCCAGCGTTTTCAACTGTACACAATTATTTCCCATATATTCAATTAATGTTTTCCAATCTTCTTTAAACATATGTTCTTCTTATTCTATATGTTAAGTCTGCAAGCTGCACATATTCTGTCAACTTAAGTTGGCATTCTTCTTTAGTTGAGACCTCGTTCGTTTTCCATTTTTGGGGCAACAAAACACAGGCCGCAGTAGTGGCATACATAAATAACCTTTTTTTTTTGACACCTGGGAATTTCAGTCTGAATTATCCCCAACAAAAAGGACTCTCTGTGGTGTTCTCGTTTTGGAAAAGTACTTTTAAACATTTTCTTCAAATTCATTTCCTAATACACTTTTAAGCTCCCACCCACTGTCTTTTTCTGATGGCGTGTGGGGAAAGGGTTTGTGCAAAAGGCTCCTCCCAGGTAGAATAAATGGCTAAGTGGGCTTGGCATAGTACCTCATAGGACAAACTGAAAAGTTACAATGTTGTGAATAAGCCATTGGGTTGGATCCACAACAAGTTAGTTACACTATGGGCTTAGGTCCCCTTGAACACATGTGACTAGATTTCAATTAGACAGAAGCACAACTGAGGGATCGTCCACATTTTCAATTGTCTTGTCACTTTCTCCCAGGAAAATCCACTCCTTGCTGCCGAATCTGAGCAAACATCAATTGGGTTTTCCATGCATTGACGTTTGCTTTGATTCAGAGGTACAGAGTGGGTTTCCCCGAGGAATGCAGCAGAGCAGACAGAAAACCACTTAGACATCTGTCCCAAATGCCCATACATTTCCGAGCACAGTTCAAAGTGTTGGTGCTGACCTTTAAAGCCCTAAACAGCCTTGGCCAAGTATACCTGAAGGTGCATCTCCACCCCCATCATTTAGCCCTTAGGTCCAGCTCTGAGGGCCTTCTAGCGCTTCCCTCACGGCGAGAAGTGAGGTTACAGGGAACCAGGCAGAGGGCCTTCTTAGTGGTGGCACCTGCCCTGTGAAATGCCCTCCCATCAGGTATCAAGGAAATAAACAACTATCTGACTTTCAGAAGACATCCGAAGGCAGCTATGTTTAGGGAAGTTTTTAATGTTTGGTGTTTTATCGTGTTTTTAATATTCTGTTGGGAGCTGCCCAGAGTGACTGGGGAAACCCAGCCAGATGGGCTGGGTATAAAAATAAATTATTATTATTATTATTATTGAAAGCACGGGACAGGCGAAAATAATTTGTAACTGCTTTCTAGGCTTGGGACAACTGAAGTTTGGATGATCCCTTTGTCTGGATACAACCTTTTGAGTTTACCAGAATTCTTCTTCAGCAATAAAGTTAATATGCTATGTTATTTTTCTAATGGACCAACAGGGCTGGCTCTGTGTGTGTGTGTGTGTGTGTGTGTGTGTGTGTGTGTATGTAACCAGTTGTTCACAAATACAGGGGTGCAAATATTTATATATAATATATATTTCTGGGAAAACGGAATTTGGCTTTATTTTTTTATGACAGATGGTGGATGGGAAATTAAGCAATGATTATATATTTTACAGATTTTGAAACACATCGGACTAGTTAGTTATTAATCCAACAAAGAACCTACCGGTATATTTGCAGTGCCAACTTTAGGAGCTTTTTGGGGAGGGACGACGACAATGACCCTTGTATAAGATAACTTGCCTTCACTCCCCACTGGCTTGCTTTCTCTCTGTATGTCCAAACTGCACAGCCTCCCAGAGAGAGGGCAAAAGTTGAGTGGAATATCCTGCTCCATCTCACTCCGGCCACTGTTGGCATGCTCAAAGAACAAAGGTGAGCAGGCAGTAGCAGGACATGTCCAGGTAGTTAAGAAGAAGATAACAAGAGCAGAGGAACTCAGTGTTGTTTAATGAAAACAACTCCAATCTGAGCTCTGATACCTCGAATTGATGAAGACCTGAGTTATACTTTGTGTTCTTACATTTTCCTTTCTTTTGACGACTTTCATTCATTGTATTATACCTTCACAAAAATATCTAAATAAAGCACTGTCTTTGCGAATGTGACTCGATCAAGACTCAACTTGAGCTGTGCACGTCATGCGACCATCCAAAAATGGGAAGATTTGGCAGCCTCATTTGACATTTGACATCTTAATTTATTGTGCAATGACTTTAATGTCCAGTTGAATGGAGGGGGGCAGTTCTGTTTGAATTTGTCTACTGGTTGTAGTAAAAAGAAATAAATAAATGTATAAATGTCCTCGCAGCAGGTTTGGAACATTTGGAGGTGCATAACTACCCCATGAAAATGAACCCCATAATAGAAACTATATGTCCGATAAAATGGCAATAACATGGAAGACTTCTATCATCTGCTTGGAATAAAGGACCCAATGGAAGCTTGAACTGATGGATTTCTTGGATGGCTGCTCTTCTGCTTCCATTGGCCTAATTTATTTCGTAAAACAAACCAAAAAAAATGTTGCATTTAGGCAAATCACCCAGTTTCAAGAGGGGAGCAATATTTCAACTTTAAAATGCCCTTTTCAAAAGGATTTCAGCTTTCTTTTGCTCTCACAAAGGCCTGTCAAAATGGACATCACTTGGGATTTGGGGATTTGATATTCAGCTTTTATGTGGACCCCTGTTTTGAAATTTTCCTCTTCCACAGCTGTTGTCAGTCCTATTCATAGAGCACGCTTTTTTGGCATGCTGTCTGTAACAAATGTGCTAGCCTTTTTGCTGTTGAATGTCCTGGAGTGGCAGGAGGTTTTTAATGTTGTGAATTGCTTTGCAGCTACTTAGATGACTGGAAAAATAAAGCGACTGCCAACCCAGATTTCCATGTGATAGCTGATAATATTGGCCGAATGCTATCAAATCCTAGAATCCTCCAAGCAAATCTTTGAGCCCCCATCAAAAGAAGCATGAGATGTGAGATGATCTCAGAAATGCATCAAAAACATAGAAGCCACTTATTTTCAAAAGGTACGGGAAGAAACAGGTCATGATGCACCACTGAGTCGAAGTACCCTGCCACTAAAAAGCACCTTCCTTGGGTTTTTCCTATGTCAGACTTCTGTTCCAAGGATGGATGTAGATATATGTGACAATAAGCAGATTTAACATACTGTTATAGATTGGGGGACCACACCTCTAAATTGTAGAAATTGATAAATGGCAGGATTTTGATTAATTGGGATATGGATGAAAGCACAAGCTGCAGAACTGTGCCAGACAAGGAATCCCTGGGCTGGATTATGCAAACCAGCCTGGCTGGCCTAGCAAAGAGCAATTCTGTTAACAGCAGAAAAGGGGTCGCTGGACCATCTGAGAAGAATCTTTTGGCCTAGATAGACAGATATTGCCAACAGGGCCGTCTTAAGTGTAGCTGGTGCCATGGTGCAAAGATCCCTCCGGCGCCCCCCCCCCCGTTTCCCAGAGTTGTCAACCTTTTTAAGAGGGGGGCGACCCCAAAGTTGTTGACCTTTTTAAGGAAAGGTTCCCCAGAGTTGTTGACCTGAACTTGGGAATTCCACAAGATTTCACTACAGGGAAGGAGAGGCAAGAGCTGGGGGGAAGCTCCTGCAGCCAATCAGAAGCCACGGAATCCAATCAGAAGCCCATCGGACGTTCAGCTTCCAAAAATAGTTCGCAAACCGGAACAGTTACTTCCTGGTTTGTGACATTCTGGAGCCAAAACTAAGCTGTTTGAAAACCAAAGTACAACTGTAATAAATAATTTGAGGGATTGCCTACTCCTATGTATATTAATCCGCTTGTGCACTTCCTTTATCTTCTGACACCCATCTGAAAAAGACACGTGGTAGCTGGGAAAGGGGTCTTCTCCATTTCAGCATCCCAGTTAGGGAATGCTCTTGCAAAGGAAGTTTGTTGCCCGCAATTTTGTCCTGATCAACACTGTAGGTGACAATCAGAATTTTGAAAGAGTCATAGGAGCACAAGGAGAGCTTTGCTGGATCGGGCAAATAGCTCATATCACACCTTCCAAGTGTCCCTATTTGCCAGGGACAGTCCCAGATTTACAGAAGCCACCCTGGATTCTGATTAGATCCCAGAATGTCGTGCGTTTCCTTAGGACACCCCTATTTTCATTGGAGGGTATGGAGTTATGAGACCCCAGAGCCAAGGAGATACAACCTTTAGGAGACATATAAGTTGGAAACCAGGCCATATGTTGGAGTGGCTGGGGCGCCCCAGTCACATGGGCAGGATCTAAGGATAATGATGATGATGATGATGGAATAGATGGCCCTAGTTTCATCAGAGAAATTGTTGAAGGGAACATTCTGTTCTCATTGTGGCCAACCACACTGGCAGTGGTGTAGGGTAACATGTAGTTGTGCAGTCCTAGAAACCAAGTTTAGCTTGTTATGTAGGAATTTGAAAGCCAGGATCTTTAGGGTAGCTTTACTTCAAATGATACAAGTTCCACATGCACAGCCAGCTAGAGCTTCACAGTTGAGGAGTGTCAGTATACAGATGAGAAGTGATGGTGTTAGGAATAAGTTTTGGGATTTGTGAGGCAAGGAGGATGTTTTGAGACAACCCTTGCTTCTACAAAAAGGATGGGCTTCCTTTGAACCAAACTGCTTAAAACCAGAAAATGTGGCCGAGCGGTTGTTAACCTGATCCCTGGAGAAAAGTCAACAGGAGATATGAACAGACGTGCTGTGGAAGACCAACTGATTTGGTAGGGTCACAACCAATGTATGCATTTGATTTTATAAACAGTTTTATGGTGCTTTTGGAAGAGCAGCCCTACTGTGCACCTTTCTAAATTCAGTCCAGAATGCTATTGCTGTGATTCTGTTGGGCAACTGAACATTATGTAGCCAGACTGAAAAGCTTGGGGGAATCTCTGTGTTCAGCCATTCACAATGATGCCTATGGAGTGGAATGTTCTTCCCATTTGGATTGGACATTCCTAGAAGTCAAAACCCGGTGACTTACAAAGTCAAGTGCACATCTCTCTCTCTATCTATGAAGTGTTCTAATAATTTTAAATTGCTCTATATTGCACATTTTCAGGTCTCTGATCACCTTGAAATTCACATACTTACAAAATTGCTCTAATAATTTTAAATTGCTTTGGGTAGAGCGATTTGGAATTGTTAAAGTGATTCAAAGGTTCTTTTCTTTACAGTATTTTAATCTAGAAGCAAATCTTGAGTGAAACTCCAATAACTTTTTGAAGTGATGTGAAATATTAATATCTGGAAAGAAAATCAAATCTCTAACAATTTCATCTCTATGAGTATGTTTAGGTACACTCACGCATACAATTTGACAGGGGAATATATTATACATATATTAGACAATGAAGACACCATTGTCCTCAAACATCACAAAAAATAAGCATATTATTTAGTCCACTCACCTTCCCCGGTGGGCAGTGTTGTGGCAGGGCATCCAGGACCTCCCAGTGACTCGACTGTGGGCAGAGGGATGCCGGCCGTGTCATGGGGGCTCCCAGCCACATCACGCCCCCAGCTGACCAATCGGCACAGCCGGGGGCATAGCCGCCTGCCCTCTTTTCATGCGTTGCTATGACAGTGGCCTTGCTATGGACTAATGCTGGCCGCCATATTGTTGGTGCTGGTAAGAATTTTTCCACTTGGCAAATTGGCCCCAGCCATTTGGTTTTCGCTTACCTTGTATCATCATAGCTTTGTAAGGTTAGGCGTTGGCTAAGCCTTGTTCAAGGGTTGCGGGTGGCACTGTGGGTTAAACCACAGAGCCTAAGAGTTGCCGATCAGAAGGTCGGCGGTTCGAATCCCCGCGACGAGGTGAGCTCCCGTTGCTCGGTCCCAGCTCCTGCCAACCTAGCAGTTTGAAAGCACATCAAAGTGCAAGTAGATAAATAGGTACCGCTCTGGCGGGAAGGTAAACAGTGTTTTCGTGCGCTGCTCTGGTTCTCCAGAAGCGGCTTAGTCCTGCTGGCCACATGACCCAGAAGCTGTACGCCGGCTCCCTCGGCCAATAAAACGAGATGAGCGCTACAACCCCAGAGTCGGCCACGACTGGACCTAATGGTCAGGGGTTCCTTTACCTTTACCTTTAGATATGTTGCAAGCTGTCCAGAGTTGCTGGGGCAACCCAGTCAGATGCGTGGGGTATTATTATTATTACTATTATCATCAGTGCTTTTTTCTGGGGGGACGCAGGGGTACGCATACCCCTAAACATTTTGTGAATCTAAGTTTGGCCTCATGAGGGGCAGTATTGCAATATGAGTAGGAAAATGAGAGTATTCGTAAACATATTTTTTTCAGGAAAAAAAGCACTGGTTATTATTATTATTAAAGAGGATGTCCCTATTTTCATCGGGAAAATGCTGGAGGGTTTGCAGGGATTAGAGGTACCAGAGTGGCAGAGAGGGGGAACCAAACAATGGCTGCAAACGGCACTGAAATATATATATATATATATATATATATATATATATATATATATACACACACACACACACTGTTCGGCATTTGGGAGAAACATTTCAGCCTTCCTTGAAAGGAGCATGCCTTTTGTCCCAAAGATGTTCACAGGAGAGCCTTCATTGCATCCCTAATTGGGGCAGATTCATTTTGCTTACTGCCAAAAAATTAAACCCTCCTGCAGCAACTACTGTCATGATTAGCTGGACAGATCTGCCTTAAGGTTGCAACCGAAAAGATCAATGGCCTGGTATCTCTCCGTTTCCTTGCACCATGCTGATTAGGCCCTTCACTTTGTTTAGTGTGTTAGGAAGGTAGCTCTAGCAGATAGAAAAGACTCTGTCCCAGTGGTAAATATATTGACATTTACAGACACAGCCTGAGCACAACATGAGGAGCGTAATGAGGATTTTGACTGCTTTCTCCTCATTCTCAGGCTTTCCGGCTTAGCACCGCGGCATCCCACAGTGAATTACTAGCTACAAAAGAAGGGCTCTGTTTAGAGGCTGACAATTGAGAGCTTTTACAATTAGCTGAATTGATTAACCTTTACAAATGCTGTTACCTTTATGAGGATTTCCTCCTCCGCCCACCCTGGCACCGGTCGAACAATATGCCTTATTGATTAAACACACAGTCCTTTTAGGACAGCTCTGATTTGCTTGCGACTTTGTCAATCATAAAACCCTCTTGGGTTAAAAAAAAAAAAGGAACAAGAAAAAGTGGAGAGAAGGAAGCAGGAGAGACTGCCATGTGTTCCCTACCACAGGGTTGACAACGCCGAGTGATTGGCGCCATGTGAATGGCTCGCCACCACCCCCTCACACCTGAACGCGAGAGCGAATGTGCTACAAAAAACAAGGGCTGCGAATCTGCCTTCCATATGCTCATGCAAACCTCGGTCTGTGTATCAACAAAAGTGAGATATATATTGCACATTCTGCGCCTGAGATGAAGATTTCTGGGCTAACTGAAAGAGATTGGCAGCTATGTTATGAACATTATCTACGACGACGCGTGCACACACAAATTGCTTAGGTTACACAGCGTTGTGTTGTGCAACTGCTCTTTTGCACTGACTGCAATCCTTGACGTTATTAAATTTTGGGGCTGGAGGGGGGAGGGGTCTGGTGGCGCCGTTCTTGCTCTCCGCCCCATATCCTTAAGCGATCTCCCCCAGTGACTGATGTCAGTCAACCACTCCTTAGGCTTCAAAATAATGTATGTTATTGTCAGGCGGATGTCTTCTTAACCTTGTGCCCCGCAAAGCTTCTTGAACACACAGAGAATCCCATCTGTGTGGCTTTTGGTGGAGGCTTTCTCCCTTCCCGTTTCAAAGGATGGATTTCTGTGATCGGGAAGGTTAATGGACTGACAGCAGAGGCGGCCGCGGTGAAGATTCATCAGTGTGCCCACCTGGTATACCTGCTAAAGCAGACTCTCCCCTTTGAGAGGGAATAACAGCAGCTTGGCATTCCGCCCCCCCACCTCCCCATAGCAATTGAGATGGAGGCTTCTCGTTATTCTGAGCCTTTGATCCATTTTGGATCCTGTATCACATTATTTGGCTTATTTGGTCTTGGTCTGTGACTCAGCAGGCACTGATCTGAGGACGCCAGATTCATTTCATTAGGAGGGCTGCTGTATTTACACAGAGACTGAAAAAGACACCGAACGTGATGGAATTGGCCGGGACAAATGTATTCAGCAGCGTATCTGAAACATGAAATATTCAGATTTAGTAATTGTTCAGTGTGGCAAGCCTTTAAATTATTTCATATGCCTCACAATCACTTTAAGGGAAAAATACTGCAATATTTTTTTGGGTGGGGGGTGGGAATGAATAACAATTTGAAAAAGAAGCTATAATTCCATTCCATTTCTTATTTTGGAAAAAACAACAATTTAAACTCCGTGTTTCTGTGCAGGTATATCTCAGCCTAAGCTTGTGCCATATATAGGTGGCCACATGAAAGCCATTTATTATTTTCCCCATTTATAAAAGGCAAAACAAAACATGATACTCTGGATGAAAAACGGAGGAACAATGATGGCACGCTGCCATTTCTTTTCCGAGTAACTAGGGATCCCCCCTCCTTTTCCAAGTAAAACCAGGGAGCCGCTGTAGCAAAGACTGTAGCATTCACAGCATGACAAACAAATTAGAAAACAGCAGATGCAGCACAAATTAAGATGTATTTAGCACAGCAGTCCATCAGATGTGTGAAAGTCTTTTGTATAGCAGCTTTACGAGATTGATGTATTGCACTTTCGACAGCTGATAATGAACCCTTCCAGCAATTAGAGGTGGAAATACGGAGGATTCAAAATTGGTGTGATTCCCAGTGGGGTGAAAAGAAATCACTGAAGAAAATGTTATTGTGAGAGTTACTATTTGGGGCTAGAGTGGGGGGAGGGAGATCACTAGATAATGCAAACGTTCAATGGAATTCTTCCCTTTCTAACACTGTTCATCCTAGTTTCTTTCGCTCTCTCAAAGCAACCATGCACATATATATTTTTTGTGCTATCCCAAATGCTCCAAACTCTCTAGCAGAACACCCACTGGGTGTCACCTCTTCCAGGCTGGCCCAAAAACACTTTTGTTTCCTGTAGCAGTTCCCAAATGGTATGTTTCACTTAGGTCGACATTTTAACAAATCTCGCAGCACCATTCAAAGTAAAGATGCGCCAAATTTCCTCCCCAACTCTTGTACTTTCATAAAACCACTTATTTCCTCACAAAAATATGTGCTGGATATTCAGTGACTGATGGCAGGGGGCAAATTTTTAAGAATATTTAGTCTTACCAGCTTTGACCAAGTATTCCTGAAGGAGAGTCTCCACCCCCATCGCTCACCCTGGACACTGAGGTCCAGCCCCGAGGGTCTTCTGCTGGTTCCCTCACTGCGAGAAGCAAACTTACAGGGAACCAGGCAGAGGGCCTTCTCGGTGGTGGTGCCCTCCCTGTGGAACACCCTCCCTTCAAAACAAACACCTGTCTGACTTTTAGAAGACATCTGAAGGCAGCTCTGTATCAGGAGGTTTTTCATTTTTGTTGTTTTATCGTGTTTTTACTATTCTGCTAGGAGCCGCCCAGAGTGTCAGGGGAAACTCATTCAGATGGACAGGCCAACAACAACAACAACAACAAATTAAAGACAAGGCAGCCAAAGAATTTTCCTTCTTCTTTTTACAAGAAGCCTTGTGGCGTGGCAGCTCTCAGCTGTCCAAACCCATTCCTTAGACAGAAGACTCCAAGAACAATGTTCCATTGCGATACATTGTGATTCCAAGGGTCAGCCTGGGAAAAAGATGGCTCCACTCATTGGCCGCAGTTCAGCCCAGCACTAATTCAACCACCAATCCCTTCCTTTCTCTACCTCCCGCCCTCCTGGGGAAGGATGGTATTAATATGTTTCTCCCTCATGCATGGCATGTAGGGATGAATAGATCAGTCGAAATGCATTCCGTTTCATTTGTCCTGACACTCAGTTGTAGGACTGTTCCACCATCTTCCATAAAATCAGAACTGTAGAGTTGGAGATGACCTCCAGGCTCATCTACTCCAACACTCTGCAATGCAGGAATCTCAGTTGAAGCATCCATGACAGTTGGGTGCATATATTTTTTAAAGAATGTGTGGAAAGTTCTCATTGAAACCAAACTCATCATTATACACATTTTTTGTATCAATTTCCTCCAAATATTTACCTTTCAGTGCTTTTCAATGTGTTTCCTTGTCATATAACTCCCCCCCCCAAATATTTTAATGATTTCCCAAAATTTTAAACACACAAACAAACTTAAATCATAACTGATCTTGGTCCAATCTTAGTAACATTGTTAATGTCATATTGCCATATAACATTTTAAACCATGAAATACGTATTTCTACACACACTTTTTGACTTTTTGGTACCTTGCAAAATTCAGAGAAGCGGGACATCTGATTGGGAATTGTGTTCCTACCTGCAAATAGGTTCAGGACTGTCGAAATGAGTCTTTCCACTAGCAAACAAATTTATCCTCCGTCCCTAACAGTGGAGCCAGCCTTCTTCCTCTCTCCTTACTACCAAACCTTATTTCAATATTTATCTCTTCCGTGAAGCCTTTGCCTTAGGCTGCAGGCCTCATTGAAGGGATGCTAAGAAACCATATCTGCATTTGCTCCTCTTCCTTATCCCCACTGCCTCTCCACCTCACCCTCCCTTTCTAAATTTAGTTTTATAGCCTCTTGGGGGCAAGGCTTGTCTTTCGCTTCTACCACTCTAGACTATACCATGCACATTGATAAATAAATACCACATAATATAGCTGTGATTTCATTTTAGGTGCTATTGATGTTTAGCGATCTTGAGGATTAACATAATGTCTGTTGTGTGTGCAATGTATTATTTCCCTCTAATCTGGCATTATTTCTATAAGCTGGTTTTTAAATATGAAGAAGCGTACTAATAGTTTAGCCTGTTTGCATTGATGCAGCGTGTTTCCTTATGCGCTTGCGTCAGGATCCAGGAATGGCAAAAAGGGCAGCAAACACGGAAGAGAAAATGAGCAAAGTTGACATTGGCCATACTAGGACTACGTCAATCTCTGTGTTGACTCAGACTTTCTTCCAGTTTGGATAGTGTCTCCACATAGTCATTCATAATGAATACATGTGTGTCTTCAGGTGGTGAAGTACACTAGTAGGCAAAATTGTGGAAACCTTTTGGGAAAAGTGTATTTCCAAGGTTTGATGGCTCATAACACCTGATTGGCTTTCTGAACGCTGATGCTCATTGGCTCCAGTCAAACGAAGGAACGCTCCTGCATATCAACCTAAGCAAGTTGTGCTTCCTTTTTTCTGGTTATTTGGCTATAACTTTTGATTGAATACAGATAATTGAACAAGCGTTGTTGCATTACATTCTTCATTAAATTATCTTTCTATTGATATATAATTTTATGGTATTACTCCAAAAGAAAGTGGAGTTATGAGCCATCAAACCTCTGAAATACACTTTTCCCGAAAGGTTTCCACAATTTTGGCCACAAGTGTAAGGTACCTGTGCATTCATTCAAAGCCAATGTGGTTGGCATTTACAGTGCCAGACTAGACCTGTGAAGTCCTGGTCTTAAAAGCCAAGTTGGCCAGGAACCTCCCTTGGTGACCTTGGGGAAGGTTAGGTAACAGGATTCTTGTGAGGGTAAGAGGGATGTGGAATGATACAGGCCACCCTGAGATCCTTGGAGGAAGGATGGTGTCTAAAACAAACAATAAATTAATCAATTTATTTATTTAAGTCAGGGGTGGGAAACTTTTCCTGTGAAGGGCTGTTGACCCTTGAGAAAAGCCAATAGGCCGTGGCAGCCAAAAGTGAGTGTGGGATTGCATACGTTTCTCTGTGCCACCCCATAATTCTCTCTCTGCCTCTCTGTGCCAGCTGTTCTCTGCAAAGCACATGAAATTAGAGCTCATTGAAATTAGGCCAAGGAATGTATATGGCTTGCAGGTTGCAGGGTCCTCACTCTTTACTTCAGTGCATGTGACCATATCTGTGCACAGTGATGTCTATAGCACACCCGTGTCCCTCTTGGGTTTGCCAATCATAAGATTCAAATCCATGCGATGGGGTGAGCTCCTGTTGCTCTGTCCCAGCTCCTGCCACCCTAGCAGTTCAAAAGCATACCAGCACATGTACATAAATAGGTACCACTGCAGCGGGAAGATAAACAGTGTTTCCATGAACTCTGGCACTCATCACGGTTTCTTGTGTGCCAGAAGTGGTTTGATCCTTTAATAATTTTTTAACAGTATCCAATCCCAAAGCCAGCATAGGCAGGACACTTCATAATATAACTTTGGGAGTCCTTTACTTTTACCTTATAGTTATGTCTATCTCAGAAATTTCCATGGGTGAAACTGTCTAACTAAAGAGATAGTGGACTTTTTTAGATGTCACTTGAGCACACCCAATTCACCGTATTTTTCTGAATTCTTCTGCAATATATTTACATACACGTGTGTGCACACACCGTGTGTTTTTTTTTAAATGATGTTTTTATTTTCTCCTCTTCATTCTGAACTGTAGTAGGAAGTTTTACATGGCAAAGTGCTAAAGGCATTGGTCTCTCTTCACACATCAGGGTTTAATTCTGCAAAACACTGAATGTTCCTCTTTCCCATTTATTTAATGGGAGACGGAATCTTGGCAGTTCCTAGGAGAGAGGCCCTGCTGAGAGCAGAATATTACACTGCAGTCAAGAGCTGTCTCTTACACAGATAATAATAGTTCTCATTTTTATAGGCTTTCATCTGAGGATGTCAAATGCTTTACAAATTGCACAAGCTCCAGTGTTATTCTTGCACTGATATATGAAGAAGTGCTTTTTAGCAAACAAGATTAATAAAACAGTGCACCCTCCCTAAATTTATAGCAGTCGCTCATTCATAAACTACAAAATACATCTTCTGGTATTCACTGAAATAATTAATTTAGTCTAGAGACATTTTTAACACAGAGTCTTTGGGTAGATTTTATTAGAATCCCTCTGGCAATAAAGATTTCAAAGGTGACTTTTAGATTATTAAAAAGCTAAGATATCAATTATGTTGAATACGTATTGCATTAATTTTTCATCTCTTAATATTAATGACAGTAATTTGTATCTTTGTTGCAGTGATTTCCAGTGTATAATTCCTTGTCTAAATATATTTTATTTGAAAACAAGCTATATAATCAAGGGACATGAAGTATGAAGTACAAGCATCGCTTGGGAGAACTAAGAAACAAAAAATAAAAATGTGCTGTTTTGAAATTAGTGGTTAAAATCTGTGCTGTTTTGAAAGGTTCAGTCCACCATCTTAATTCAAAATGGCGCCCAGTTGCATGCAAACCTCTTCCTTGAATTCAGGGGATCCATCAAGCAAAATTTGATTATGATTGGTTAAGATGTGTCCAAAGCAAACAGTCTTCCAATACATATGCCAGACTAGTTGAAAGCACCCAGTGTTGTCCAGGAACTCTTAAGGAACCAAACAAATCTTGAGATTTATCACTGACAGGATAATTTGTTAGTTTCAGGAAAACCTAATGCCCTCTCTGCACATTTAAAGAAGCAGCCATGGATTCATGGGAACTGTAGTTTCTTAAAGGTGCTGAGAGTTGCTATGAGACACCTTTTCCCCTCACAAAACTACAATTCCCAGAGTTCCCCAAGAAGAGGGATTGACTGCTAAACCACTGCAGCTCTGTGAGGGGGATAGGATTCTCTTAGCAACTCTTAGCACACTTAAACTACACTTCCCAAGATTCTTTGGGAAAGCCATGGCTTTCCAAAGTGGATTTATACCGCTTTAAAGGCATTGTGCACATACCAAATAAGAATGAACAGCTGTCAGGCATGCAGAAGGAAGGCGCCTACCTTTCTGCATCAACAGGAAAGCTGAGCTGAGGGTATTGTGGAGTTTTCGGGAAGCAAGGACACCTGGGAAGGCTGCAGAATACAAACCACTAGACAGATGCAGTAGAATAAAATAAAGAAACCGCACAGCATCCCCACACCACTTCCAAAACTATGGTGAACACAACACAATTCTGCACCTCGCACATGGGATATCATAGAAATGTTTGATCATTTTTGACTGCAATTCGTTTTATTATTAACTGATGAAGAATAGTTGGAATAAATGCAGAAATAAATGTTGGCAGAGCCCTAATTCTAGATCAGGGGTCAGCAAACTTTTTCAGGGGCCAGTCCACTGTCCCTCAGACCTTGTGGTGGGCTGGAATATATTTTGAAGAAAAAATAAATGAACGAATTCCTATGCCCCCACAAATAACCCAGAGATGCATTTTAAATCAAAGTACACATTCTACTCATGTAAAAACCCGCTGAATCCCGGACCGTCCGCGGACTGGATTTAGAAGGCGATTGGGCCGGATCTGGCCCCAGGGCCTTAGTTTGCCTACCCATGTTCAAGGTCATTCCTCTCATTCACACTGGCATATGTTTTGTTTTTTTATTTCTGGGAAGGGATACAATGGGGAGTAGTAATATATCTGAAATATTTGGTATCAGTTGATGAATGCTTCCAGGTGTCATAAGAAAGCTGCAGAGATAGTGCAGGATAATATGTAAATGATCTCTTTCAGCTTCTGCCTTCTGGAAGAAGGTACAGGGTTATAAAGACTAGCCACCTGAGAAACAGTTTCTATCCAAATGCGATTTTGGTTTTAAACACAGTGTAAGGTATTCTCTATGGGAGAATATTGTATTTAATTATGGTGTATCAGAGTTTTTAGGGGATTACCCAGGCTGGGATAGCTGGGATAGCAGGCGTGTTGGTTTTTGAACGTCTGATGTTGATTTTTTCAATTTCGTTGTTCTGTATGGGACAATGACAATAAAGATTATCGTATTGTATGGATTGTGTCACTGGCTAGGAAAATCAATCTAATGTGTGTTCTGCTTTTATGAATCTCCAGTAATTTTGACCCTCTTCAGTCGCTTCTCAACTTGCGCTGCCCCAAAGGGTGAGTCATGGGTGTTGTGATTCTACTTTAACCCTGTTTTTCTAATAGTTAGGTCTTAATTTAATTAAAAATGTAACGGCAAGAATGTGTTTGCTCTGTTTTCAAAAACCCATGTTTTCTTTTAATGAGGATCTCCCGATGGACTCAGCTGCAGTAACGTTGTGACATACAGTGAGTTTGATAGCTAAAACTTTTAAAGAAATGAATGAGATAATGTTACACAGTTTTTTTACCATGTAGCACTTTTGTTTGTCATACTTACATTAGAGGTGAAGCCAACCACTAAAGAATTTATCAGGGTGACCTTTTTGGTGCAAGCCAAGGCTTTGTGTCTTGGAAAAACCTCACAGTGCCTATTTAGCTTTCGTGTCGCAGCTTTTGACCTTCATTTCTGATACCATATAATACTGGAAGTTATTAGCAGTTATCTCCTGATATGATTGTTATTACATTAGACCAGATTGCCAGGCAATGCTCACTGATTGCATTTAATCAGAAAGCAAGATTATTCTCCCTAGGCAAATACGTTGCTTTTTGCAGCTTTGGAGGGATGGAGAGAGAAGTAACGTAATAAATTGACTTGCTTTGACAATACCCTGGCCTTCATGCTTATTTTATTTATTTCATTAAATGCATTACAGTGCAGACGCACAAGCTGTAAGAACAATAAAATAAATTCAACAAACTCTAAAAAAACCCAAAACAGCCACCTGTAAAAACAAAACACACAAAAAATCTACTGTATATTTGTGGTTTGTCTGTCTGTTCTCCATACGTTTGGCTGCCTCTTGAGATAGGTAAAAGTAAAGGTAAAGGGACCCCTGACCATTAGCTCCAGTCGTGACCGACTCTGGAGTTGCAGTGCTCATCTCGCTTTATTGGCCGAAGGAGCCGGCGTACAGCTTCCGGGTCATGTGGCCAGCATGACTAAGCCCCTTCTGGCGAACCAGAGCAGTGCACGGAAACGCCCTTTACCTTCCCGCCGGAGCAGTACCTATTTATCTACTTGCACTTTGACGTGCTTTCAAACTGCTAGGTTGGCAGGAGCAGGGACCGAGCAACGGGAGCTCGCCCTGTTGTGGGGATTCAAACTGCCGACCTTCTGATCGGCAAGTCCTAGGCTCTGTGGTTTAACCCACAGCGCCACCCGCGTTGATATCATTGTCCAATTTGGCATGAATGTTCCCAAGCTTGGGGGCAGAGCCATCTTTCCAATAGGGCTTAGTGGTTTGTTGCGCCAGGGCGCTGGCTTCTCAGGGGCGCCCCAGCTATGCAGCTTTGCTGGCAGCCTCCCCTTTCCCTGCATGCCTGCCAGCTGCTCCCTGCCAACCATATGGCTGGCGGGCATGCAGCTTGCCTCCAGAGCCTCCGCAGGAGGAGAACGATCCCCGGAGAGGCTTAGGATGGAAGCTGCGCAATGCCAACTACACAGCTGGTGGGCTTGCAGCCTCCTTCCCAAGCCTCCCTCCCTCCCTCACCCCACACCCCCAGGCTCCCCTGCCTGAATGTAGGATCCCCCTCCCTCAGCCACATACTCCCAGTCTTCCCTCCGCATTTATTACCACAGTGGTACCTCAGGTTAAGAACTTAATTTGTTCCGGAGGCCCGTTCTTAACCTGAAACTGTTCTTAACCTGAGGTACCACTTTAGCTAATGGGGCCTCCTGCTGCTGCCGCACCGCTGGAACACGATTTCTGTTCTCATCCTGAAGCAAAGTTCTTAACCCAAGGTACTATTTCTGGGTTAGCGGAGTCTGTAACCTGAAGCTTCTGTAACCCGAGGTACCACTGTACTCGGGAGGAGGAGACGGCAGCAGCAAGATAAACATTTGGGGGGCGCTGGGCAGATGTTTGCACCCCAGCACCACATATGCTAAAGACGGCCCTGCTTGGGGTAACAGCCTTTGATGGATGCCAGACACCATTTTGAATCAAGTTGGTGGACTGAAGTGTGACTTTGCCATGACTTTCTCTGGTTTTCTTTTTTGGCATAGGTTCAGCCACGTCTTGAGATACCATCACAAAACTTTAATTTCTTTCTTTCTTTTTTAAGTGATGGAAATTTTCTTTTTTGGTGATGTGATTGGGCCACACCAATGGCCTGGGCCTCTCTGGACCTCCTTTTTATTGCACATGCTTTCAATTTCATTTGTACCTGCAACTTTTTATACCATATAAGTTCTAGTTCATTTTTGTCTCGTCCTTGTTATGCTATAGCCCCTCTGGGCAACAAAAACGTGGTAGCATTTGGGAACAGACTTGCAGAACAGACTAAAGCAGAATAGATCCACCGCGAATGCACTATTAATTGTGCCAAGACCATGTTGATAAATAAAACAGCAATGAAGCACCAGTCTGGAGGGGGCTGGAGGGGATGCGGGGCGCAGGTGGCACTATGGTCTAAACCACTGAGCCTCATGGGGTTGCCGATCAGAAGGTTGGTGGTTCAAATCCCCGTGACAGGCTGAGCTCACATTGCTCTGTCCCAGCTCCTGCCAACCTAGCAGTTCAAAAGCACACCAGTGCAAGTAGATAAATAGGTACTGCTGTGGCGGGAAGGTAAACAGCATTTTTGTGCACTCTGGCTTCCATCACGGTGTCCCATTGCACCAGAAGTGGTTTAGTCATGCCAGCCACATGACCTGGAAATTTGTCTGTGGACAAACACCCTTGGCCTGAAAAGCAAGATGAGCGTCGCAACTCCATAGTCACCTTTGACTGGACCTAACCATTCAGGGGTCCTTTACCTTTAATAGGGGATGCACAAGACATAATCCTTAGGAATTACAAATTACAAACTTCTGGATAAGCTCTGAAGACGGACTAAAAACAGATAGGAAGCAGATGGAGGTATAACGAAGCTAATAATTGTGGTATTAAAGAAGATAACAATTATTCATGTGGAATTCAAATACTCCATGAGTATATGGGGCTGCTGCTCTGGAGCCGTCCTGTGGCTCAATGGGTCAGTGCGCCTGGCTGTTAACCTGAAGGTTGGTGGTTCAAGCCCACCAGGGATTGCTTGGAGCAGAATTCCTGCATTGCGAGAGGTTGGACTAGATGTACCTCAGGTCCCTTCCAACTCTATAATTCTATGATTTTATTAGAATTTGGATTTGATATCCCGCTTTATCACTACCTGAAGGAGTCTCAAAGCGGCTAACATTCTCCTTTCCCTTCCTCCCCCACAACAGACACACTGTGAGGTGAGTGGGGCTGAGAGACTTCAGAGAAGTGTGACTGGCCCAAGGTCACCCAGCAGCTGCATGTGGAGGAGCGGGGAAGCGAACCCGGTTCACCAGATTACGAGTTTACTGCTCTTAACCACTACACCACACTGGCTCTCCCCACCCTAGATTGACTACCACTGAATATGCTCTTACTGATCTTCTACTCTCTGTATTGCACAGTTTCTCAGCTGAAAGGCTTCCTGATTAGTATTTAATCTTTTGCCAAGGTTCCCCTGCTCCCATGGCTCTCTAGTCCATGCTTCTTTTCAGCGCTAATGTTCAGGATGTTTCTGAAGATTGCCTGCATGAGCCCTGCTTGAAAATTATAGCACTTTACGCAATGACGTTCAAATTTGAAATCTTTTCAGCGCATAAGGAATAAATGATCAAGCTACATGGTGTTAAGAAAGATTAATGACATGGGGGGGGGGAGGCATTGATGCCCTGAAGTGTGTCCAAGGGACCGTTCACCCCAGCTGCTTCTTAAACCCCGGGATATGCTCAATTTCAAGGTCATTATTGCTATTATGAGACAATCAACAAACATTTATAAAACATTGCCCTGGAGATTATTTTCTTTCTCTCTCCATTTCACGTGTCACGATTATTGCACTGGTGCTAGTGATTTGCAAAGAGCCCGCTACTTTTAAGAGCTCTAATATCCTTTTCATTCTGTGTCCAATTGTATGAGTCATTTTAATTATTTCGTACTTAATACCAGAATTTATTCTCCCTAGGATTAACAAACCGGTTGTAAAATGTATCTGCGGAAAGCAATCTAGCACACAAAAGTACCAGCAGGCTGGCGTGATGCTTGTTGTTAAAAATAGGAAGAGACAGACTAGACTTTAAATCACACAGAGAAGCCCAACATACTGTGAAAAATTGTGAATTGCTTCTTGGGGCACAGCATTCCCTAGGCAAGAAGGAGAAAAGGAATATAGATTGTAGTAGTTAGTACAACTGCTGAGGTGGGGGGCAGATCAGCACTATTATATTCTCATCCCTCAGACCATATGGGAAAATAACTTTTTCAGATATAATTTAACAGTTTTAATAATTGCACACAATGTCAACGGGGAAATAAGTAGAAAATGCAAGTGAGGCAAATGTTACTTACAACATCTTTTATCTTTCCAAGAGAGTGATTTAGACTGAGGTGCTATGGGTGATCTTTGGGGTGTGTGGGGGGGAGGGGGGAGAAGGGCCTACTGATACACTGGGGGACAATTTTTCATTTTCTGTTGCATGAGATTTTTCAACTGTTCTTATATGTTCTTTCAATGCTGATTTCAAATCTGAAAATCGATACATGCTATAGTTATCTTGCAATTTCTGACTTTTGCCGATATGTCATATTTACACTGGGGATAAGTGGACACTGACGTGTTGATCTATCCTAACCACATGGTAATTGTTGTTTTGCAAACTTAATTTTTCTTTATTTTTATAGTTTTGTAACCTAAATATTTGTATTTTTTAAATCGGACCATGGCTTCTTCAAGTAGACAAAAATGTGTAAACAAGCCTTTGTTCCCCAGTATACTGTGTATCCCAAGGGAATACATTTTTTTGCACACCTCCAACTGTACATAGATATACATGCTATTTTCAATGCTATACATGTCATGTTCAATGCTATATAAGTCACTTACATTGTACTACTCATATTGTACTACTTTGGCTATGTGTTTAATAAAACATTGAATTATTGCATTGTGAAAAACAAAGATTATGGTGAAAAGTGAAAAACATGAATTGCAAAAAAACTAGAGCTTACAGAACAAAACCAACTTCAGATATGAAATCAGCACATCGAAATTAGGTTAGAACAACTGCAGGTGTCAATGTAACAAAATTTTTGTCCCCCAGTGCAATGACTGCTCCCCACATTAAACAGGGGGCGCTCTTTGCGTGGACGGGCACAGCCCCTGGACCCTGTGCGGCTCCATTACCACAGGCTTGGCTTCGCCTTCCCTGGAGGTCTCCGCCTACCTCAGTCAGTTGTCCAATCCCGCCTGGGGAAGCGTTGCCAAGGTGACCAGGCCAGGTAGGGGAGGGACTACCTGCCCACACAATAGAAGGAGGATCTTACCTAGGAATCCTCACTTGGCTCCAGAGCTTCTCCCACCCTACCCACCCTCAGTTAAGAATTATTTTTCAGGTTAGCCTTTTCTTCACAGGTACACGGGCGCTGCTACGTCAATGTTTCTGTTGAAGGGCCAAAAAGGAATTCCCTTGCATTGGCAGGTTTTGCCTTTTCCGTAGCAAAATGTCAACTTTGGCGGTATCAGGACTTGGGCAGAATACTTTGGTCTATCTTCCTGAATGGGGGGGAGTGTGCAGTGTTGACCCACGCCCCCTTCCTCTTTGCGGCAGCGATACCAGGGTTCCCCGTTAAAGGGGTTTTGAAGGGAGGCTTTGACCGTACACTGAGAGGTTGTCATTGCCCTCCCCTGCAACGGCGGTGTAACAGGGGCAGCTATCTCTGCTTGAATGTATGTTCTCCAAAGCCAGCCCATCACCCCCACACACTGGATAACCCTGATGTTCCCTAGATCCCCGGCGGGGGACTGGGAGGGATAAACGCCCAATGCCTGAGCCAAGGTCTACCCACATCTGAAATATAATAAAGTTGTGGCCAATTTAATCCCATAGCACGTGGTCTTGAGGTTATTCCACATGAGGGGGAGCTGCCCAGGGTTTGGGGGGGACTCCGCCTGTCCACGCAATGGTTCTTTAAAGGAAAAAAAGGGGGGAAGGATCACCCTAAAACTTTGCTCCCGACAGAGGAATGGCTTGAGGAATTAGCTCTGAAGGGACTCAGATTTGATGTTCTTGAGCTCACTTTCCTCAGGAATCATTAGCTGACAGGAAACGAAACTATCTTATTAACAGATTCCATATTTGCATCAATAATTTTATTGTCTCATTCTCTTTGTAAACTGCTTTGAGGTATGTTTGGGGTTTTTTTGTAACCATCAAAGAGGAGGAAATTTTACGAAGTAAAACAAATAATTAAATAAACCTCACGCACTGAAACAGAGTACTATTTGTCAGGGTTAATGTCAATTGCCCACTGATGTCAGCTGCCGTTAAAAAGAAAAAGCCTGGAGGTTATTTCCCAGAAAAAAGGGGCAATGATTCTCTATTTTTTCATGGTCTTTCTTCCTTTTCTTTTCCTCCTCAGCAATAAGTCTCACTGGGGAACTCTTCCTGCTCAAGATTAAAGGCTTAGCTGCTTTTTCTCCACTTGATTCGAAACTGCAAAGATTTGAACTTCCACAAATATCTGATCTTGCTCTGAAAACGTGAAGATACATATGTGGATAGGCAAGTGATTTTTTTTCCTAATGGAACTGCCCTGCCACTTAATATATAATCTGATAGTCTCCTTCGAAGAAACACCTTTTTCACCTGTCGCCCTAGGAGTTTCAGTAGCAAGGTTACAGTAGTTCCGTCACTTACACCGAAATTCCTTGGTGCCATTAACAAATTTTAGACACGGCTCCAGGTTCTTACTTGAGGATTCTCTTTGGATGGCAAACGTATATGTCTCCCCTTCCTTCAAAATTTGGTAAGACACTCCTGCTGTGTTTGAGGAGGCTTCCTGCCAATTCTGTCAGCGGTTTCCTCAACTTCTTACCCCAAAATCTTCCTTGATGGTACCACTCCTGAAATGGTCCTGTTAAATTGGAGTCCTTCCAAACAGTGTACCCTAATACAGATATCTAATTTGATTTATTTTATTTTTTTTGCTTCAACTATGTAGCAGAACTGATCCCCCCCTTACTTCAGTTAATTGCTGTTTTTTGTCTCAAAATCATTCTGTCTAGCTCTGTTCCAATAGGGCTCATCTTGGGTTCAGAAGACGTTCTTTAGGTACTTGGTTTTTTTTAGCACACAAGTCAAAATGGAAGGTGTTCCCCAAAGGTGGGAAGTTTAAAAACTGCTGACTTAAATAATTGAGCCTTCAGTTGCTGTTAATATGACTTTCTAATTAGCTTTTAGGGTGAGGTAATCTTTCACACATTTTTGAAGGCATAATAATGCTGGAAAAATCGAGGTAAAAATAAATAAAGAATTGTTGCTGATCTTAAGAATATCATTTTTCATCACCAGGATATATTTAAAGCTATCTGCCATTCTAACACAAAAGTAATCTTTCCTTTTGGAGCTGTTTTACATATAAAGATTAATAATTTACATATGTTGCTATGGCAACTAGGTATCAAAGTACAATAAGTCTAGACAGTGCTGTTTCTGCCCTTTGAAACCAAAATTGAAAGTAAATATCAGGTTTTGAATCCAGCTACCAAGAATAATTCACTAAAAAATAAAACAGTAGAAAAAATGGCTGCTGGGCTCACTACTATTAAACTGGATTTTCAAAGCTAGTAGAAAGCTTAATTTCTTTTAATGTACTTAATGGTATAAGCCATATGCCTTCAGTTCATAAAGTAATTAATACACCAATGGATCCCCCCCCCCCCCGCATGGAACTCTGTATATAGTAGAAAGCACCCTGGAAATGTTCATGTCCTTGCAATATATACAAAATCAAAGGATAATCAAACCAGAGGACTGCTTCTCTCTTGAGCTATAAAATAAATGTGTTTCAATACAAGTGAGGTGCTGTTAGTAAAAAATGGGGGGAAATTCACTGTACGCGAGGTAAAGGTGCACCAAATATTCAGCACTATTACCACAAGACCCTGGTGAAAAGACACAGGTGGCACCGTGGTCTAAACCACTGAGCCTCTTGGGCTTGGTAATCAGAAGGTTGGTGGTTCGAATCCCCGCGATGGGGGTGAGCTCCTGTTGCTCTGTCCCAGCTGCTGCCAACCTAGCTGTCTGTGGACAAATGGCGGCTCCCTTGGCCATCTCGCTTTCAGGCCGAGGGAGCTGGTGTTTGTCCACAGACAGCTTTCCTGGACATGTATCCAGCATGACTAAACTGCTTCTAGTGCAATGGGACACCGTGACGGAAACCAAAGAGCATGGAAATGGAACCTAGGGCTTGCTGATCGGACAGCCGGAGGTTCAAATCCCTGTGACGCTCTGAGCTCCCGTTGCTCTGTCCCAGCTCCTGCCAACCTAGCAGTTCGAAAGCACACCAGTGCAAGTAGATAGATAGGTACTGCTGCAGCGGGAAAATAATTGGCGTTTCTGTGCGCTCTGGCTTCCATCATGGTGTCCCATTGTGCCAGAAGCGGTTTAGTCATGCCAGTCACGTGACCTGGAAAGTTGTCTGTGGACAAACGCCGGCTGTCTCGGCTAGAAAGCAAGATGAATGTCACAACCCCATAGTCACCTTTGACCCATCCAGGGGTCCTTTACCTTTACCTTTACTTACATCCTGCTTGCGAGTTTCCACTTTTCAGTTTACCATGCCTGGAAGTCTCTGAATATTGCTGATTTGGAAAAACACCTCTCTCCATGGGAAGCTCGGTTCTAAATATCCTATGCTCTTTGTAAGCAGAATCTATGCTGGTTCCCCAAAATTTTAAATATTAAAAACCTTTCTACTTTGCCACACATTCTTTCTTCTCAGTAGAGAGTCCGGACAACACATATAGGCCTGATTCCCATTTTAGGTTAAGAGAAGACTCTGATACAACTTTTTAACAGAGGAGAGATGTTTGTGAAGAGGAAAGTCTGAAGCATTGCTTTTTCCTGTGAAGAAGTGCTTTTTTAAAAAATGGTTATCGTCTGACAAAAAAAAATGACAATACAATCTTATACATACCTACCTACTCAGAAGTAAGTCCCATTCACTGGAATTAACTTCCAAGTAAGTATCTATAGGATTGCAGTCCTAATGTAAAAGGTCCAGTCCCCCACGTCTCAGTAAATATCAGCTATCTGGCATCATGGTGATGAAGGGACAAGGACTCATGTAAGCTGATAGCTTTGAGACATCATAAAAGAAATTCTGACAGATGTACTGAAATATGAGCCTCCAACAGAAGCCAAATTTATGTACAGATTACTGTGGGATTACTACTTATATCTGATATATAAGGGTTGCAGTTTATCTCTCTCCTTCCCATTTCCTGGAAATCTGGCATTGGATAAGATAGCATTCTATCTTGTAGCATTCTACAAAAACACTTTAAGGCACAATGTATACACATATTTGAAAATCTCTATGAACAATAACAGCTTGACTACATGTCTCGTTCAAAGTGTGTAAGATCAACTTAATGCACCATAAATCAATGCCCTTCAAGCTAACAATTGTGGAAAGCCTAAACTCATTTTAATTTGGTGACTATGTTGAGTCAGTTTTTCTTCCCTCAGCTGTGTACATTCTCTCTTGGCTGCGTACCCTGCGTTCAGTGCACTCCCATCGCTGGTTTGTGAAGCAAGGTGCAACATGTTTGCATGACCCACATTGACCCTATATTTTCTTGAGTGATACTGATGCGTATCACCCCAGACCGGCTTCAATCTGATTTGAAAATGTAAGGCATGTGAAGACAAACACACACCCTCTCCACCAACTTATGAAGAAAGACAGTGGGTGACTTAGAAACACCTCCTACCTTTTAACAGGTAGGAGACCTTGAAGCCCCATTAACAGCTTCCTGCGACTGAGCGATAGATAAGAAATTCGCCACCTTATCAGCAGGTGTCCTAACACAAGGGAAGAGATTGAGCTGCGTAAGTAAATAGTCCCAGACCCCTGAAAATTAGGTCTGGACATGAGAGGAGCCGTTGTTGCACACTACTAACTCCTCTCAGTACAAAGGCCTTTCACATTCCCATCACAGAGACTATTTTCGCAGATTATTTCTCCCCCAGAAGCCCCCATGCCACATTGCAATACCTCGGGTTACAGCCGCTTCAGGTTGTGTTTTTTCGGGTTACGCACCCGCCGAAACCTGGAAGTACCGGAATGGGTTACTTCCGGGTTTCAGCAGTCGCGCATGCGCCGAATCGCAATCTGTGCGTGCGCAGACATGCCGCTGCAGATTGCGAACGCTGCGGGTTGCGAATGTGCATCCCACACAGATCACATTCGCAACCCGAGTGTCCACTATACTTAAGAGAATCCCCAACTAGGGCTGGATTTAGGTTTGATGAGGCCCTAAGCTACTGAAGGTAATGGGGCCATTTATATGTCCAGCTGTCCTTTGTCAACAACAAATGGTCACTGTTTTTCGTGTTGAATATCTGTGATATGGTAATTTATGGACCTAACAGGTATCTAAAGCCATTTGCGCATAACAAATAGGAGCCTACACAACACAAAACACTGTTGCTGTATGTAGGTTTTTATTTTTATTTTTTATCTTATATTTTGGAAATGTACATCCAGGGGTTTTTTCCCTTTAATTTTTTTGGGGGGCCTCCAAGAGAGTGGGGCCCTAAGTTATAGCTTGTTTAGCTTATATGTAAATCCGGCACTGCCCCAACACTCTGGAGCTGACATTCGGAGCGCTCTGAGAACTTCTTGCGGCAATTGGCAAGAATTGCCTATTATTATTTTATTACTTATTTCACATCTATACCGCTTTATATTTTTCTGAAAACTCTCAAAGTGGTTTGCAGCATGTTAAAACCTCACTAAAACCATCTGAAGAAAGTCAAATACAGTCAATGCAACATAATTAACAGAAAACTAAAATATTATCTTAAAGATTTCAAAATAAAACACTACAAAGGAGGTCAACTACAGAATACATGTTTAACACAAACAAAGTTAACAGAAAATAATAATCTTAAACATTTCAAAACAACAACAACATTGCTAAGTGATGTCAAATATAAAATGCACATTTGAAACAGCAAAACTAACAAGAGAATAATATACTATCATAAGCATGCTGTTTGGCAGGAACAAAAAGATGGGGCAAAAGAATCCAATAGTTAGGGTTTGTTGTCAGGCATAGCGATGTCCCTCTGGTCTCACCTGGAGCCTCTTTAGTAGAGCTGGGTTAGACGATGCATCTGCTGGATCAGAAATCCATTCTGTGAGCAGAATAGAATTATTTAGGTCCCACTCTGTTTAAACTAACTCCTTTGGAAAGCATTTGAAGGAACATGCGCCTACTGCCTCTGGCATCTGAACCACCATGCTTCATTTACACATGCCAGTTGCCATTTAATGCTGCATTCATCACATGGTGAATAGACCCTTAGAGAACATGTTTTGTCCAAATTCTTGCCTATTACAGTTGGTGGATATCCGGGTCACTTTCCAATTATGGCTCAGAAGAAAAATATTGTCTATGTCTAGTTTGCCAGGCAGGAGCTGCAGTGGAAAACACAAATACATCAGGGAAGGGCTCAGATTATGAGGCGAATGTTGGGAGCCCTTAATAAAATTCACAAGCAACACCCTCAGATGCCCCCCACTATCCATCAAGGGATGTCCCCATTGTTGGGATACTGCCAGGGAGACAAAGGCCATCATGCCTCCACGTTGATTCCGGACGATCCATCAACCTCCTCTAGAAACGCAGTATCAGTCAATTAGCGACACAAGCCTCAGAAACAGCTGTCCCACATTCCAAGGACTTGTGCACGCCCTTTGCAGAGTTCGCACAACGAAAGATGCACTCAGGAGAGCATTATTTACAACTTTATTCAGTGTTGGTCAGAACAAAGAAAAAAACATGACTGCCTGCTTTGACGTCCAGGCACAGAGAGAGAACGAAAGCTATGTACAAAACAGAAACATCCTGTGAACAGGAAATATGTAGGCTGTGACTCACAACAGCCTGTCCCCTTTTTAAGGAGGAACAGAAATAGCCTAACACCCATAGCTTTCCAAAACAGTTGCATACGAAATATAAGTATGTCATGTGCTCTCTGCCCTCACCCCTATAATTTGAGCACAGCCATAGAGTACTTACCTATGGACTTTCAATTCAAATTCAGAATTCATATTTGTAGGTCTACAAAAGGTAGCTTCATAGGTAAAGGTGTGAAGCAGATTCAGATGAACACCATATAACACTGGTCCTGAAAGACCTGCATTGGCTCCCATTATGTTTCCGAGCACAATTCAAAGTGTTGGTGCTGACCTTTCAAGCCCTAAACGGCCTTGGCCCAGTATACCTGAAGGGGTGTCTCCACACCCATTGTCCAGCCTGGACACTGAGGTCCAGCTCCGAGGGCCTTCTGGCGGTTCCCTCACTGCAAGAAGTGAGGTTACAGAGAACCAGGCAGAGGGCCTTCTTGGTAGTGGCGCCCGCCCTGTGGAACGCCCTCCCATCAGATGTCAAGGAAACAAACAACTGCCTGACTTTTAGAAGACATCTGAAGGCAGCCCTGTTTGGGGAAGTTTTTAATGTTTGATGGATTATCATGTTTTTAATATTCTGTTGGGAGCGTCCAGTGTAGGTAGCTGAGGAAACCCAGCCAGATGGGCGGGGTATAAATGATTAATAATAATAATAATAATAATAATGACATCAGATGGTGGTGATTCTGTCGTTTGTGCACTGTGCATTGTCTCATTTAAAGAATGAATTAGATGAATGAATTAATGTTTAAAAAATCTTGTGTTTCTGAAACAAGGAAATTCTGGGAAGTAATTTTCACAGTCTTTGTCTCGCTACTAACCAAATGTAAGAATCAGACATGGTACAATGGGGGTGGCTTTCCGGGCATGCATTAACACAAGAACTCCTCTTTTCTGAACATACAGTAAGGTTAGCAAGTCCATGATTATAAATTACCTAGGTGGATTAGTATGTCTGTAAACTGGGTTGAGTGTTCCTGTTTCGTATAATTGCTTGTTGGCCCTGAATTAATGTAAGTGTTTCTGCCTTGCATATTGATGTTGGGCTGTGGTATTTAAAGCTTTAAACTAATCCCTTTAATACCCAAACCCTAAACCAAGCATCAGCATAATAAAACTTTTCAGTCTAGCACTGCTGCTCAGAACCCATTTAATTCCAAAATATTGGAAGGCAAACATAAATGTACACTTATGGTTCTTTTCTTTAGCCAAAGTTGCTTGATATCGATTTGTTACTTTCTGCCATCCTGCTTTATTTATTTGAATTCAAGACTCTGGAGCATATTTTTGTCACAGTAATAATAATAATAATTTCCCACCATTTTGACTCTTGTTATAAAAATAAATGTGGCTATGAAATAAATCTGGTTCATAAAATAAAGCTGGTTATAAAATAAATCACATAAGGGCAGACCACATGAGAAATGCTATGCTTACTTTGTTTGTAAGAAAATGCCCCAATATCAAAAATCTTCCCTATGGAAGGTATTCAAAGCACCTACCTTCTTAAAGCTATGAACCATGGGAATGAAAGGTGTGACTTTTGAGAATTGGTTTGCCTTGAGGGTAAGTAGTAATTAACAATTGAGCTTGCATCCAGTTATCTCATATACCGTATTTTTCGCTCTATAACACGCACCCGACCATAACACGCACATAGTTTTTAGAGGAGGAAATTCCGTGGGCATGCCACCCGTAGGCATTCCCTCCATAACACGCACAGACATTTCCCCTTACTTTCTAGGAGGAAAAAAGTGAGTGTTATGGTGCAAAAAATATGGTACATAGCACACAGCCTGCAAAACAGCACCTGATGTTCGTATATAAGCAGTGTTGCTAACAGTAACCACCATCCTTGAAAATTAAGCAAAGGTTAGCTTTTGGAAGAACAAATAGCAAACATATCCTCAGGTTACTTGCTTCGGAAGGTAGCATTTTCAGAGCCTTGGCATTACTAAAACATCATAATTTAGTTTAATAAAACTGTGAAAAGGGCAACCTCTCATGAGCACTGTAAAATATGGATAATAATGCCTTTTGTAAACAACTGGACCACCTTTGAATTTAATCACTGCCTTAATAGGTTTAATTGAAACATATGTTTGTGGCACTGGTTTTAGAGTTGTCACCATCTGGCTTTAATCCAGTTCAGACAGAAATACAAAGTCTATCTTCAAAAAACAAAGCAAAAACCCTTTTTGGATTGTTGATGAAATGACAATAATAAGGGCATTTTAGACATCCTAACATCTAGAGCATATCTGAGAAGTGTCTGTTGCTGGTTTTGAGCAATGTATTCTCTGTTGCTTAAGCTGATCCCTGCAGATGGTGTAGAATCGGTGTGTGGATCAGCGCTGTTGCCAAATGAATTGCGCACTGACGACAAAAAATGCTATAATCATCCAGGAAACTGATGTCTGGAAGGAAGCATCTTGACCACAGTGGTAGGACTGTGGTGAGTTTCCATGATGTTCATTTCTCAGTAGGAAAAAGGGCTGGATTTTCCAGCAACTGGGTTGCGTTCCACCACAGTTGCCAGAATAACAGCTTGACCATCATTGTGACCCTTAATCTTTCCACTGCAACGTGGGAGGCAATACTAACACACCACTGTCAAGGGATCTATTTGTAGTAATATCCAAAGGCAACACAATGACCAAGTACAACAATGCAATGTCAATATAAATTCTTTATATAATCTATACAGAACACTGAACAATACAAAATGTATGAAATATATATGAAATGTGCGCTCTCTGCAAACAAAATATGCACTTTTGATGGATTCTCTTGCACACATAAAACCAAATAAACATATTGACATCACATTCTTGTACTTGGTCATCGTGCTGCCTTTGGATATTACTGATATTTGTTTGCAACACAGGGGTTTAATTGTTTGGTCACTAAGGGATATATTTGGACATACCTATTCTCATGTATTCTAACTAAAAATTGTAGTATAAACACGAACAACTGGGAAACACTGGCATGCAAGCACTCCAATTAAAGAACAGCCTTTACCAAAGGTGTCATGGACTTTGAACTCAGAACTAAAGAGAGAAACGTCCTATGAGGAAGGCATGTTTGGCAAACCCTCACCATGATCAACTCCCACCTGGAAACCTATGTCTCCACTGTGGAAGGATGTGTGGATCCAGAACTGGCCTCCACAGTCACTTACAGACTCACTGTTAAGACCGTGTTCATGAAAGGCAATCTTACTCGGCTATGAGGGATCGCCAAAGAAGAAGAAGAAGAAGAAGAAGAAGAAGAAGAAGAAGACCCAAACATAGGAACTCAATCGAAGTCATCTGCTGTGATGGGGCAAAAAAGAAAACTCTGCTGCCATTGTGTCAGCACAATGCCATCCAGAAGAGTTTTTCTGATAGAAAAGCAGTTTATTACGACATGTCTTAAGCAAAAGGAAAAATAGTTTAGGTGTTAGGAGCACATGTATATCTTCTAAGCTGTGCATTACATTATTTGCATTTTGTTTTAGGGAGAATTCCTCCGAGCCCATGTAGTCATTCATTCAGCTGTGGAGGCTGCAATCATAAACAACCCTACTAGGGAGTAGGGATGGAGAGAAATTCAATTCAATTCACATTTTAAGCCAAACATACCTAATTCACAGTTTCTGAAACAATAAGTGAAAAGAGTCATCTTTTGGATTTTGCACATTTCTCTTTTTTTCCTTTTAATTTTAATTAAAATGAAGTGAAATGGCTACATATGAATTCAATAAATCTGAAAATACAGCACAAGTCAGTAACAAGAGCTGTTCCAAAGCAGCTCAAAAAAAACCCTATCCACAATGTGTTGATTAAAACCTGAGAAAATAAAATACAGTGGTACCTTGGGTTAAGAACTTAATTCGTTTTGGAGGTCTGTTCTTAACCTGAAACTGTTCTTAACCTGAGGTACCACTTTAGCTAATGAGGCCTCCCGCTGCCACTGCACCGCCGCCATGCAATTTCTGTTCTCATACTGAAGCAAAGTTCTTAACCTGAGGTACTATTTCTGGGTTAGCGGAGTCTGTAACCTGAAGCGTCTGTAACCCGAGGTACCACTGTAGTTTTTAAACCACCTGCCTATATTATATGAAACAGGTGCCCAGCAAATGCCATTTTAGATGGTCTTAGAACACTGGCAATCCATATAGGTTTTCCACAGACAGGTTTGTGAGGTATGAAAAGAAGGGAGACTTTTATCACCCCTTTGCAACTCTTCTAAGCCTATTTAGTCATTCTGAACGAGCTATATCCCAAAGATGATTGAGCCGCATCTCAAGAGGTAGCTCCACCTGGGATGCCCAGTGATATGCAGCTGCCAATAGAAAAAGTATTAAATTCACACATTTCTGAATTTTGCAATGCAGCTCTCCAGCCATGTAACATATAGAAAAATGCATACACTCAGGTAAAGTGCACATAAAATGCATATATTAGTGAAACAAGATATAGAAATGCACTGTGTTAGGCAAAATTGCGTACAAAAATGTTAGGGGAAATTCACGCTCAAATCCTGATGAATTCTCATGAGGATATGACAAACTGATGTGGAAATGAGGAGAACTGAATTTTAGATTGGAAAAATGAGAAATTGAAACAGATATGTTCATCCCTACTGGGAAGTAGGCCCTATTGAACACAGAGAAACTTAATTCCAAGTGGAAATGTTTATGTCGATTTATTCTGTCTTTTTCTCATTTTCAGAGGTGGCTGAATTTTACAAAAGTACAACATAAGGTTAATTGGCCAACATACTGTTATAGGTTTTGGGAGGGGGGAATCCTAAACCCTAGAAGTTAATAAACGGTAGGGTTATGATTACTTGGGACAGGAATGGAAAATACAAGCTGCAGAGGAATTCCTGGGCTGACCTATGATAGGGCTTGACCAAGATAGGGCCATTAAGAAACAGCAAAGGCCCATTGAGGGCCATTGGTAATGCAAGAGAACTGTCCTTGCCCTGAGATGTTAATAGAGATTGGGGGTTTGGAAGGTTGCCAGGGTAACTGGGTGTGAGGTGACCAGAAAACAGAGTTTTCACAGGCTGTTCTGGGAGGAAGAAGCAGGAAGAGAAAAGACTGGGATCCATCTTGGGCAGGCTGGCTGAAGGCAGGCTGGGAGAGATGCCTTGGACTCCAGGCAGGGCTGCACTGCTGTGGAGAACAAGTTCCTCATGAGATGACCATGCAGTAAGATCTGGTCTCCCTCCATTTCAGTTCAGGTGTAAATATATGAATCAATCACATTTCCTAAAGCAACGATACCCTCTATTGCATCTTCAGTTTTCCAAAGGGGCTGAGACCCTGGTTGAGGGCCAAGACCTCTGGAATCCCATGAACGGCTTGGCAGGGGTTGGGGTGGCCAGTAACAATGCCTTTGTTAATACAGTGCGATCTTACATTTTTATACTACAGATGTGGAGATAATAATAATAATAATAATAATAATAATAATAATAATAATAATTTATTATTTGTACCCCGCCCATCTGGCTGGGTTTCCCCAGCCACTCTGGGCAGCTTCCAACAAAGATCAAAAATACATTAAAATGTCACACATTAAAAACTTCCCCAAACAGGGCTGCCTTCAGATGCCTTCTAAATGTCAGGTAGTTGTTTATCTCTTTGACATCTGATGGGAGGGCATTCCACAGGGCCACTACTGAGAAGGCCCTCTGCCTGGTTCCCTGTAGCTTTGCTTCTCGCAGTGAGGGAACAGCCAGAAGGCCCTCAGCGCTGGACCTCAGTGTCCGAGAAGAACGATGGGGGTGGAGATGCTCCTTCAGGTATACTGGGCTGAGGCCGTTTAGGGCTTTAAAGGTCAGCACCAACACTTTGAATTGTGCTCGGAAACGTACTGGGAGCCAATGTAGGTCTTTCTGGACTGGTGTTATATGGTCTTGGCAGCCACCCCCAGTTACCAGTCTAGCTGCCGCATTCTGGATTAGTTGTAGTTTCCGGGTCACCTTCAAAGGTAGCCCCACGTAGAGCGCATTGCAGTAGTCCAAGCGGGAGGTAACTAGAGCATGCACCACTCTGGCGAGACAGTCTGTGGGCAGGTAGGGTCTCAGCTTGCTCGAATATGACACATGGAATCCTTTCTCATTTTAGGATGAAAGATCTATTTTATTCCCAGGCAAACTTGGATTTGCGTCTGTTCTGTCAAATTCAGAGCTTTTAATAAGAATAAAATGGAAGTGGAATTTGGGTAAAGAACTAGAGATCAAATTCAATGAGGATTGGATATATATATATATATATATATATATGCAGGTTTTGGTGTCCTCGGGTGTCTTCCCATGTAAAAGTTGGGGTGTCTAGGCGACGTTTCGACGAGGTCTCACTCGTCATCTTCAGGTTGGTGCTTTCGGCTTCTTGTTACTGGAACAGAGCAGGATCTCAGTGTTTGAGTTCCTATAAATACTGTTGAGGGGGTGTGGTGTACACACTATCTACCGGAAAAAAACACACACCAACCGCTACTTACATGCACAATCACACCACCACCCTGCACAAATAAACTCCGTAGCCAAGACTCTCATCTCCAGAACCAAACGCCTGGCTGACAAAGACCACTTGACAACTGAGTTACAGAATCTCTCAAATGTGTTAATTGCCAATGGATACCAGCAAAACAGGGTTACGAAGCTAATCCAAAAAGAAACACCCCCCAAAAACCAAGACACAGAAGAAAACAATGGCATGGCCCTCCTTCCTTATATCAAGGGCACTACAGATAAAATTAGCAAAATCCTCCATAAACACAATATCAAAACAGCCTTTTGCACCAACCAAAAAATAGCCAATATCCTCAGAAACCCCAAGGATAAAATCCAGTTGGAAAACCAAGGGGTCTATGAAATACCCTGCAAAGTCTGCCCAGCCACGTACATTGGACAAACAAACAGACGAATAAATGCACGTATCGCAGAACACAAGAATGCCGTCAAAAAAGAAGAAAAAACTTCCTCTCTTTTCCAACACATGAAAGAAACAGGACACGAAATTAATTTTGCAGATTCCAAATTGCTCTTTAACATGGAACATCACCACAAGAGAATAATCATGGAAGCCATCGAGATAGAGAAACACCCTCACAACATGAACAAGCGTGACGACACATCCCGCTTGCCAGACATCTGGAAATTAGCCCTCCCCACAAAAACTGACACCAGATCCAGAGGCACACAGAACGCTATCACCAATCAACCACACCAGACCCAAACCCAGACCCTCTCCACAGATAAATTACAGACACCATCCAGTAGCCAAACCATGGTGGCACCTCCGGATGCTGCACCCCCCTGCAATCCCTACACAGATCTGGCTGACACAGGCCACAAAACCACAGCTCGCCCCTATACACGAAGCCAAGCCAGAGCACAACTAAGTGCAGTACAGCCATCTTCTCAGAAAAACTCTTCACAAAGTTCAAGAGGTCAAGACACAAAGACTTTAGCAACTAATCCACACCTAATGACCCACCTAAGTGGTACTCAGGATATCACTCAAGAAATCACTCAAGATATCCCTCAAGTGATTAAGGAACAAAAGAAGAAAAGGCACACTAGCCTGGGAACTTCCTCTCTGCCCAGAACATTGGAGGCTATACACCACACCCCCTCAACAGTATTTATAGGAACTCAAACACTGAGATCCTGCTCTGTTCCAGTAACAAGAAGCCGAAAGCACCAACCTGAAGATGACGAGTGAGACCTCGTCGAAACGTCGCCTAGACACCCCAACTTTTACACGGGAAGACACCCGAGGACACCAAAACCTGCATTCCTGTACCCGTGAAAATCTACGAAAGCATATATATATATATATATATATATATATATATATATATATATATATATGTCTTCTTTGCCTTCTGTGGGCTAGTGTATGACAAGTGAGGTTAAAAAGGGGAATATGCCCTGAAATCTATTTTTTGCCCTTGTTTGATTTTTTCATTGCTGTGGTATTATCTATTGCAAAAGACTTCCTTTTGCAGCCTTCAGGGAAGTGTTCTTTGTTTTAAAAAGTCTTTTCTTTCATTCTGCAAAAGAAATGAAGCAATTTGATATGATCCTTTTATCCCACAGAAAGGGCATAGCTTCTTTATTTTCAAGGTTGAGCTTTTTTTTTTGTAAAAAAAAGACTGTAAAACATACTTTGGTATTGAAGCCATAATTATATGCACTTGTCAATCATTCTTAACCTACTGTGGTATGGCTGTGGCATTTTATCTAAAAAGAGGAGGATTAAAGGCTTTGAGTGAAATGAAAGGTACATATAGCAAGGAAAGTATAATGCATGTTATTAGAATTGTGGAGAGGGAGAAAGAAACAAGGGAGATGCAGCTATTACCAATATTTGATTTTTCACCGGCTTAAAGAATTATGGATGGATGGATATCTGCAGAAAGGGTAGTAATTTCTCGCTTGCCTTTGTTCTCCCTGCAAATATTGCCATCAGTTTCTTTGTACATAAACTATACATCTATTCAAAGTTTAGAAATCCCTGTTTTTTAAATTTCTGATTTGCATATAAATGCTTAAGCTAAGATTAGATAATTGGAATCTGCAATGTGAAAAGTCACATTTTTTTCTCATTTTAAACTTTGAAGCAGGGCTGGTCTAATACATTTGGCTGATTGATGCGAAGGAAAAGATGGTCCAGCCCCCCAACTGATGGGGCTGGTGGTTGAATCTTCAACACTGCCTGCAATGGGACAGTGTCCTTCAATGGGGGGGGGGGGGAATGACAAGCAATGAGAACAGCTCAGGATCCACTGGATCCTGGGCTGGCTCAGTCCCTCCCTTTCTTCAGAATTCTGCATTTCAAGAGTTTCCCCCGTTCCATGTTCCATCGCTCATTTACTGATCTGCACACCTGGCAGCTGGTGGAAGGCTGACTGAGGTGGGAGAACTGGGCAGAAAGTCATCTCCATCTAATAAACACACACAAACACCTTCTCGGCATAAAGGATGTTTGGATTGTTACGTGAGAATAAGTAGCCTTTAACTCAATGGGTGTCAGGCTTCAGGGAATTGGCTTTCTCTCCCCCCCCCCCCCATGGCAGTAGGTAAGCAGAACAAAGGAAAAGGAGTCTTCAAACCAGTTAGAAACTTTAATAATCACAGCAAGAAAACAAAGAACCCATATCCTAGAAATGGTGGCGCTCCCAATTAAGGATGCCATCCTCTTCTGTCCCTATTAATCCACGTCACTTCTGCATCTTGTAATCTAAGCTTCTCCCCTCTGTGCTTTGTGTGCTTTCTGTTCTGCCACTTTCTCAGCTCTTCTCGACCTTGGGGAGAGTGGATGAATGCTTTCCAGAGACAGTAATTCTGTTAACGCTCTCTCTCCCAGTGTTTCTTCCCCAGCTGCTCCCCACCCAGTATTTCCCAGCTTCTGCCTTCTGAACTATGCCCCTCTGCAAACCACTGTTCCAAATCTATACTGTCCTCCTGCTCCTGGGAAGATTCAGGATCCGGAGCAGGAGCAGGGGAAGGAGAAGGTTCCCACCATTCCTCTTCAGTGCAGCCCTCCTCAGCACGGTCCCTGACAAAAGGCTTATTTTCATGGAAGCACACTGATAAGAACATCAGAAGAGCATGGTGGATCAGGCCAATAGCTCATCGAGTCCAGCATCTTGTTCTCACAGCAGCCAACCAGATGCCCTGTAGGAAATCCACAAGCAGGACCCAAGCAGAAGAGCATCCCTAAGGGGTTTCCAGCAACAGGTATCCAGAAGCATCACTGCCTCCAACAGCAGGCAGAGCATAGCCATCATGAGCATTAACTACTCATGCTGTGAAAGGCCTGGAGTTCCTGGGATCACCAGTAAGTTCAGAGGTGCCCTGTGTCTCTGTTTAAGGACATGAAATACTTATACGGTCCTGAAAGACCTACATTGGCTCCCAATACATTTACGAGCACAATTCAAAGTGTTGGTGTTGACCTCTAAAGCCCTAAATAGCCTTGCCCAGTAGACCTGGAGGAGTGTCTCCACCCCCATTGTTCAGCCTGGATACTGAGGTCCAGCTCCAAGGGCCTTCTGGCAGTTCTCTCCCTGCGAGAAGTGAGATTACAGGGCACCAGGCAGAGGGCCTTCTCGGTAGTGGCGCCTGCCCTGTGGAACGCCCTCCCCTCAGATGTCAAGGAAATAAACAACTACCTGACTTTTAGAAGACATTTGAAGTCAGCCCTGTTTAGGGATGTTTTTAATGTTTGATGTTTTATTGTGTTTTTAATATTCTGCTCAGAGATGCCCAGAGTGGCTGGGGAAACCCAGCCAGATGGGTGGGGTATAAATAATAAATTATTATTATTATAAATTATAATACCCTCCAACAGGTCTCCGAGGAAAATGGAGACGTCCCTGCTGACGCTTATCTGATGAAATTAGGGGTTTCCTATTCCATACCCTCCAACATTTCTCCAATGAACATAGGGACATCCTAAGGAAAAGTAGAACATTCTGGGATTGAATCAAAAACCAGGACAACTTCCACAAATCCAGGACTGTCCCTAGAAAATAGGGGTGCTTGGAGGATCTGAAATACTAACCAGCTATCACAAAGGAGACCAAGGCTGGTAGGAAACCTTAGATAAAAAGAGCCAGCTAGATGCTAACACTTCTGCAGCAGCCAAACATTTAAAATGGAAATTGTAGTTAACTAGGAAACATTCCAAATCTTTCATAGCATGTGCCCAGTGTGAGTGGGTAGAGCTGGTGCATGAATTATCCCCGCAGACCCAAGCTTCTGACGCTAAAATGTAAGATTAGATTTATTAAAGGGTTTGCCAGATTTCTGGAGAACCAGTGAAAATAATTTCTTTAAAGCCATTTCTAGCTTTGATGCTACTGGACTCTCCTGGTGATAGTACAACCAAGAAGCCTTTGTTCTTCCTGGGGAAAACAACATTTCAAATTTCAAGCCACCCTTAACAGAAGAAAAAAGATGGTCGCTGCCACAGTTTGTAAACAAAGGAGGAAAAACTGTGAGGCATCCTTTTTCCCATAGATCTCTGGGGCCTTCTTATCTTGAAGAAAAGAAAAGGATTTTGGTGAAATCTCTCTTTGAGAGAGAGAGGAGTGCTTAAAGATATCCCCACACACCTGTTATTGTCAGGAACAGTTTACCTGGAAGAAAATAGATTACTTAAGTGCTGATCATCTCAGTTTGTTTTTTGTTTAAATCTAGCCACAGCAACTGGGGAGCAAATTCAAGAAAAAAGCACACAACTTTTGATTTTATTGCAGCTTCTATGCTTCCCCACTAAAGTGAGTGTATTCGAGGAGTGCATTTTACTCTTTATGCTGAATCTTTCCCCTTCAACCACTAGCTTAAATGTGTGTATAATAAATAAAATTCTTCCTCCCTCTCTCTCTCTCTCTCTCTCTCTCTCTCTCTCTCTCTCTCTCTCTCTCTCTCTCTCTCTCTCTCTCCCCTTCTCTCTCTGAATGCATTGAAACTACCTTGCCTGTGTTCCTGGAGCTTAGATGGACATGAAGCAGACACTATTGTTTTTCAATCCCTGCTGTATTACAGAAAGCTTTTGTTGATCCTTGCGTGCAGTGCAGTTTGTCGTTTTTTGAGCTCCCAGGCAACAACAGCCTCTCATCATGATTACAGAGCCTCCTGCAGAAAGATGGCCCTAATCCCAATGCTCCATCAGCTCAGTAATCTATTCCAATCAGGAACTTGATAGATTTGACAGGCCATCTGTAGCCAAGTGAGGCAGACTCATGGACAGTGGAAAAAAACACACAGAGAGAAAAAAAACAGAAAAGCTTGGCTTTTCCCTGATAGAGTGGCTATAATGCAAACAACCACACACAGAGATAAAATGTGCCTGCTAATAGAGAATAAAGTGACGGAAAGAAAACCATTTTTCATGGGTGAGACTGAATTTATTTTTAAAATATTTTTATCCTGTTCCAGCTCAGTGATTTGGGACAGCTTACAGTTTGAAAACCCATTGCCAAGGGGAGGGGAGAGAAGCATCTTTCAATTCTTTGCATTTTTGTCAAAGGCTTGAAAAGAAAAGAAAAAGAACTTGTTTAACACACCTTCTTGTGATATATCCATTTTTGGAATGAATTTCCTGAACATAGTGCATTTTTGTATTTTCTTTCCATTAATATATGCTTCTTGTGTTAAACAGCCCCAGAAGATTGCATTGAGTATTTTGGAGTAGCCTTGATATTTAAAGTGAGTCTAAAATATCAAGGCTACTCCAAAATAGCTAAAACAGCTAAAATAAAGTAGGTTACCAAAGCTCCTCCTAGTCTGACCAGGAGACCTCTTTCATACCAGATTGTTGTCCTATATGTCTGGTACTGGACATACCGAAAAGGCAGGCGATCGTTCTTCCTTCCCAATTCCCCATTTCTTTTTCTTTTACCCAGTTCCCAAAATTAGTCGAGGACCACCCAGTACAGATCAGGTTGTATTAAATTTAGAAATAGTATAATAGTATCTTCAGAATTATTGTTTATTATTATTATTATTATTATTATTATTATTATTTCTATTCCATCCATCTGGGCAGCCACTCTGGGCAGCTTCCAAATCCTTCTGGAGCTCTCATGGAGGAGGCACACAAAGAAGGGCCTTAGATGATGATTTTGGGGTCTGGGTAGGTTCATTTGGAGAGAGGCAGTCCTTGAGGTATTGCGGACCATGGAAGCAACGGTATGTGATAACTTTGGAAGGTGGTAAAGGGAAAGGTAAAGGGACACCTGACCATTAAGTCCAGTTGTGGACAACTCTGGGGTTGTGGTGCTCATCTTGATATTTGGCTGAGGGAGCCGGCGTACAGCTTCCGGGTCATGTGGCCAGCATGACTAAACTGCTTCTGGTGAACCAGAGCAGCGTCGCGGGGATTTGAACCACCGACCTTCTGATCGGCAAGCCCTAGGCTCAATGGTTTAGACCAGAGTGCCACCCGCGTCCCTCTTGGAAGATGTTACTTTGAGCCAATAGAGAAGATGTTCCCCACCACCACAATGCAGCATCCCTGAAAATGGAAATTGCATCCTAGGACCATGTGAGACTTTAAATGGCAGTGCGAATGGTGTGACAGTAGGTTAGCAGCAATAGCTGAGCTTTAGGACCTTCCATGGATGCCCCACCATGCCCACTGCCCAGGAGCTGGAGTAGGAGCTAAAGTGCTGGGCCTCACTGGCTGCGGGTAAGGAAAAGTGGGCAGGAACACACCCAAACTGCTGTTTCCAGAGGTATGGAGTGGACCAGGGGCGGAGGAAGGGGTGTGGTGGGACAGGTCACCCCAGGTGTCACCACTGACGGGGGTGACAAAATGCCGGGCGGCACTCACTGTGGGGCCTGCAGCATGCCTGAGCCACGTGTCTCTCCTGGGAGTGACGCGGTGGCTTGGGCACCCGCAGGCTCTGCGCTGCCCCAAACGGTCCACCTGCTGCCCCCTCAGCTGGGCGCAGGGTGAATGCGCCGCCCCAGAATCCCAATCGGCTTGCTCTGCCGCCCGAGTGGACAAGTCTTCTGCATGCTTCCTCTGGAAGCAGACTGTGGCAGTTGTGACCACAGTGTAAATTGCAGCCCGGGCTTGGTATGTGTCCTGGAGACATCTTGGCACGCAAACTATATCGGTGGTTCTCTCTTGAAGGGGCAACTGTGGGGTGTAGAACAATTTTAACCTTTAACCTTTAATCACTGGATTCTTGAAAAAAAGGGCCAAAGACCACCTACAGGGCACCTGATTTCATAACAAGAATTTCCCCACCCACATAAATATTTGTGAACCCTATTTATTCTGCTATTAATTTAAGAGGAGGTGATGAATTGGTTAATTAACTGAAAGGGAATTTATTTGGAGCAGGATCTGGTGGTGGGATTAAATCTGGGGCAAATTAATTGGGGAGAAACTTATTTGGGTTGATCTGATGTAGGGCTTGCAGTTAATTGAACTTGGATGGGAAATTAATTAGCCGGCTTTCTGTGAAATTTTAATTCCATTAATTATTTCTAATTTTGCATCTACACACATAAATCAGCACATGCAGGTTTTATGCAAATTTGTGTCCTCATCATTTATTGGGGCATATCTGTCTCTCGCTGTGTGAGTGGCTACTCTAGCTATAATTCTAATAGAACACAGTATATTATAGAAAATCATAGTTAAATTCATTCGTTTCTGTTCCTGTAAAATAGTCACTCTTTTTTTCCTATACATTCCTAGGATGGTGCCTTATCTTTCCACAGAACAGCTGACTAATGTGACTTAACAGCTCTTTTTTAAAATGGCTTAATATGTGGGTCTGCTTCTTTTGCCTTACGGCTTCATTGTACACAGTGGTGGTTAATTTAGATTTTTTTAAAATAAAAACAACCCCTAGGCTTCTAAGAATGTTGTTGTTGTTTAGTCGTTTAGTCGTGTCCGACTCTTCGTGACCCCATGGACCAGAGAACGCCAGGCACCTCTGTCCTCCACTGCCTCCCGCAGTTTGGTCAAACTCATGCTGGTAACCTCGAAAACACTATCCAGCCATCTCCTCCTCTGTCGCCCCCTTCTCCTTGTGCCCTCCATCTTTCCCAACATCAGGGTCTTCTCCAGGGAGTCTTCTCTTCTCATGAGGTGGCCAAAGTACTGGAGCCTCAGCTTCACAATCTGTCCTTCCAGTGAGCACTCAGGGTTGATTTCCTTCAATATGGAGAGGTTTGATCTTCTTGCAGTCCATGGGACTCTCAAGAGTCTCCTCCAGCACCAGAATTCAAAAGCATCAATTCTTCGGCGATCAGCCTTCTTTATGGTCCAGCTCTCACTTCCATACATCACTACTGGGAAAACCATAGCTTTAACTATACGAACCTTTGTTGGCAAGGTGACATCTCTGCTTTTTAAGATGCTGTCTAGGTTTGTCATTGCCCTTCTCCCAAGAAGCAGGCGTCTTTTAATTTTGTGACTGCTGTCACCATCTGCAGTGATCATGGAGCCCAAGAAAGTAAAATCTCTCACTACCTCCATTTCTTCCCCTTCTATTTGCCAGGAGGTGATGGGACCAGTGGCCATGATCTTCGTTTTTTTGATGTTGAGCTTCAGACCATATTTTTCGCTCTCCTCTTTCACCCTCATTAAAAGGTTCTTTAATTCCTCCTCACTTTCTGCCAATTGTTATTGTGTGAAGGTACCCAGTAAAGAATGAAAATATTTCAGTGTATAATGGTGTAAATATCATCATTAAGTGGGAGGGGGCAACCTTAATTTTGCAGCAGCACATGATTCTTACTTTTCAGTAATGGCATCCCTTTGTTCCCATAAACTCTGGAGGAAACTTTAAATGTGATCTGAAAAGCTTTTAACAAACAAGCATTTAAGATAAGCAACAGCAGCATTCTTGAAGTACATTTCCCCCTTAGTTCTCCGCTTCTAAGCCTTTCCTTTCAAATCCCTTGTAACATAAACACATCAAACTATAACCCCATGTCTTTCCTGGGTCACTTCTTAGCCAGCAGCTGTTTTGAGTATGTTCTTTGGTCGAGTTCAGCTTTTGCAATCTAATCACATCTGAGTACTTCTGAATTCCCTATTGAGTGCTAATAGCATGTTGGAATGGAATGTGAAAAAGAGTCAAAGGAATTGACTGTCTTTAATAAATATAAAAGACATCATCCCCCTTCTCTCATTTAAAATTCAAGAATACCTTCACATGAATAGATTCAAAGACAGGGGGGAACCACAACAGGTCTGGTTTGTTAAATGCAAGGGAGAACTAGCCTACAGTAGGGTCTCTGTTTCTCTCCGACGTCTGTAATAACACAGTGAGAAGGCGTTTTAATGAAGCTAGGAGGAGGAAGGGGTGAGAATGGAAAGAGTCGCCTCTCTAGCCTGTCATAACAAGCTGCACGAACAAATCTGTGATCATTTTAAGGAGACAGCAGGGTGCAAATAGTTAGGGTCTAATTAATTTTACAGGCCCGCTGCAACTGTTCAACTCTCGTTACCGCATCTGTGGTTCATCCTTTGCTCGGTTCTCGGGAGAGATTATTTTTTTATCAAACACACAGTTTGCTCAAAATGAATATCAAGAACTCTTTTGTTTCATTTGCTGCTAGCCAAAAAGGAGAATAAGGCTAAGCCTTCCTCGCCATCCGACCCTCAGTCATGTGCATAGCCTCATTTTACACATCCATGTGTCAAACCGAAAAGTCACATTTACTTGAATGAGCTCAGGAAAAGAAATGTCTGCCTTTTGTTCCATCCACTGAGATTTACATTCACAAGGAGTGCTTTCCAGAGGCTTCCTTCTTGTCAACTGCAGCAGAGGTAAAAAATAAAGGTAAAGGACTCCTAGACGGTTAAGTCCAGTCAAAGGTGACTATGGGGTTGCGGCGCTCATCTCGCTTTCAGGCCGAGGGAACTGGCGTTTGTCCACAGTCAACTTTCAGGGTCATGTGGCCAGCAGGACTAAACCGCTTCTGGTGCAACAGAACACCGTGATGGGAACTAGAGCACATGGAAACACTGTTTCCCTTCCTGCCACAGTGGTACCTATTTATCTACTTGCACTGGTGTGCTTTCGAACTGCTAGGTTGGCAGGAGCTGGGACAGAGCAATGGGAGCTCACTCTGTTCTGGGGATTTGAACCACTGACCTTGCGACTGGCAATCCCAAGAGGCTCAGTGGTTTAGACCACAGTGCCACCCACGTCCCTCACTGCAGTAGAGACTGGTCCATGGGGCACAGCCCCACCAAGCACAGTTTTTCCTCAGCCAACTCCCACCTGCCTGCTGTCTTCCTTTCAACCTGTCCAGATGGTGGCACTCTGCGCTCACATACCCCCCAACATTTCCACCCCCCAAATTGGGACATCAGGAGAGGCGTGCCTTCTGGTCTGGCATTCTGGCACTTGTCAGCAGGGTACATCAGAGCTCTGGTGCGACCCTGCTGTCTTGAGCCAAAGTGAGTATCTTTTGGTCCAGCGTTCTGGTACAAGAACTCCTGCCAGAACACCAGGCCAAGAAACAGGACATTCCAGGATGCAAGCAGAAGCTGGGATTGGCTTCTGTGATTCTGGGATGTCCTGCTTAAAATGGGATGGTTGTGTTTGTGGGGGTATGCTTTCATTGGCTGCCATTCTTCCTAGTATTGACCCCTTTGCCATCTGCCCTCCTAGTACCAACAAATTGCGGCCACCACTGGACAATTGCAAATGTCCCCCATACCAGGGGATGAGTTTCCATGGGTCAAGAAGAGGACAGTTCTCTATTTAAAAAGTTATTGACAGAGGCAGGTGCCAAAATGACAATAGAGGGGTGTTGTGTGATGCTATGAGTTAGCAAGTGTGAGAGAGTGAAAGTATGTTGTGCACCTGCTCATGATACATACATGTGTGTTGTGTGTGCGCACGCTCTACTGTGTACACATGTGTGAGTTAACATGTGCCCTTTTGTCTGTGCCCACTGCCAACATGTGGCCCTTAGAGGGGTGGCTGCCATTCAATGTGGCCCCCCAGCTGAGAAAATCTAGTTGTCCTTGATTCAGGCAGAGTCTGCTCTCATCCCAGGTATATGCTCAGATCTTTCCAGCCCATAAATGGTAAAGGGGCCCCTGACCATTAGGTCCAGTCGTGACCAACTCTGGGGTTGTAGCGCTCATCTCGCTTTATTGGCCGAGGGAGCCGGCATACAGCTTCCAGGTCATGTGGCCAGCATGACTAAGCCGCTTCTGGCAAACCAGAGCAGTGCACAGAAACGCCATTTACCTTCCCGCCGGAGCTGTACCTCTTTATCTACTTGCACTTCGTGCTTTCGAACTGCTAGGTTGGCAGGAGCAGGGACCAAGCAATGGGAGCTCACCCCGTCGCAGGGATTTGAACCACCGACCTTCTGATCAGCAAGCCCTAGGCTCTGTGGTTTACACCACAGCACCACCCGTGTCCCTCTTGGAAGATGTTACTTTGAACCAATAGAGAGAAGACATTCGGCAAGTCCTAGACTCTGTGGTTTAACCCACAGCGCCACCCGCGTCCCTTAGAGTTCCCCAAAAGAAAGCCAATACAGTTAATAAATAAATAAATACGAAGCACCACCAATCAATACATTGATCAGTACATTAAACTATGAGGATATGAAAAGGAGCGCTGATTTTCTGCCTGTCGGCATCGCAATCTAAAGGGGTGGACTGGTTCGCCTGCCGTGCGTTTTGAGACTTTGATTCTGGGCCAGCCTTAACCGAGTTCATTCTCCTGTTCCCCACCCAGCCATATTTCGATAAGCTCTTTAGAGGAACGGATCATTTCATCTGAGGAGGGCAAAATGAAATGTCCTTGCCACTTTGTAACAGCTTTCAAGATTAAGATGTTTTACCAGGCGCATCTCTTTTTCAGCCAACTGCCATAGGACTCGAAATGCTGGCATCAGCAGAAATCGAGAAGCCTACCATTAAAATGTCAGGCCTGATGGATTTAAATGCTCGAACCATAGTGTTTATTGCATACCCCTTTCCACCCCTAGGAAGAGTAATTTGTATTAGAGAACTAGATGATATTCCAGGGTTAAAAAAAAAAGGGGGGAGAACATGAAGACAGATGGTAAAGGATTATTGTTGTCGCTGCCTTCATTTATGAAAGTGCAGCAAGTAAATTTTAGTTTTGAAATATAAGGACCGGAAAGCCTGTGTTTGTTCTTTGATGGTAAAGAAGTTTTCCTTTGGAGATTTTGCTGGCAAATGCAGGGATAGGGGATAATAGATAGGGCTGCCATAGCCAGCATTCATCTGTCAGAAAATGTCCAGGTGGAATTTCCGAAAATTGCTAAAAACCCATGTCTGAATTGTTTTTTGTGGGGAAAAAGCTCAGCAACTTGCCCCCCCCCCCAAAGCTAGCTTGAAACATATATTTTTAAAGATGTTTTTCAGATTTTGTGTTTTGAATAAAAATGAATTAAAATACATTTTTGGTGATCTTTTTTAAAAAAATGTTTCACATATTTACTTGAATGTAAGGCTTTTTCATTTCGGCATTCATGTCTCCGCACTGCGTGATTGGCGCTCTGACATGCCCTGCCACAAACAAATGAAAAAAGCTAGATTTTCTTTTCATTCTGAAAAATCACCATTGTTGATATTTAACGAACGGAGAAGTGTTTCTTTTGGCTACTTGCAAATGAATGAAAGAGCAACAGATTATTTAGAATTTTTTGGAGTCAATGAATTTCAGTGGTTCTTAGCAACTGTATTTTTGAAAAAGCTGTAATGTGCTTCTAACATGACAGCAATTTTGAAAGCCAACATTGAGACATAATGGTATATGGTAGGCAATATTTGTTAAACAGAAAGAGTTATGTCAGAAGATGCTTTCTCAGTTTTTCTGGATGACTCAGCAAACTGTAGGCATAAGAACTCTGTGCCTGATATATTGCTTCTCAATTTTCATTTTGTCAGATTGTAAAATAGAAAGAGAAACCACGTTATTTATGAAGACCTTGCTGCAAAAACCAGTGGTGAGTGACTGCCTAGGTAAAAACATCATTAACTATCTGAAATGAAATGTCAAACCTAGTATATCCTTGATGCTATACAGCCACCTAAAGCTTATTAACAAGAAACCTGACTTGATTCCCCCTCCCTTTTGTAATAGAATAGGTGTTCTGTTCTTTCTTTCTTACACGCACAAAGAAAGACATGCAAATTATGGTCCAGCAAACCACGGTTTATCAGACTGAGCTTGCTTATACCTCCTCTTTCTCTTTTCCTTTTCTCATGCACCTTAATTCAATATTTTCCAGGCTTCTTTTTATATATTTTATTTAAAATGCATCTCTGGGTTATTTGTGGGGCATAGGAATTTGTTCATCCCCCCCAAAAAAAAATAGTCTGCCCCCCACAAGGTCTGAGGGACAGTGGACCACCTCCCCACTGAAAAATGTTTGCTGACCCCTGGTCTAGACAGCTAAAGCAGGAACCTGGGTTTGGACAACATGCCGAGCCAAGCCATGGCTTAGTTCAGTGTGTTGCTACAACAAAATGAACAGGGAAGTGTTTTGGGGAGCCTGCACGATTGTGCGTTCACGCTAAGCCATGGTTTGGCTTAGCATGACATGGGAACAATGCCATTGTCTGCTTTTGTCTACTTGCCTTCAGATCCATTTGTTTTGCACCCAGCAACAGGAGCCACTTGCACATGTGGTTTACTGGACTGGGTATAGAAGGAGGAGCCTATGGGTGCCCATAATATAAGCCTTGTTCAGCCTGGTAGAGTTGATTATTAACTGTAATGTGAATTTTAACTAAATTAAATGACAGATCATATTCAGCATTTCATTAAAGCCATTCCAAGTTCACCATTTCTAAATAAGTATTATAATATAATAATTTAAACGTATTACTCCTATACACAACTGCTGAATAAGTGAGTATTCATATTCTGGGTGACAGAGATAAATGAGATTAACTTAGAGGTTGTTGCAGGGGTTTTTGTTTTGTTTTGTTTTTGCTTGACAGCATTTTCCCACAGCATATGTTCAGTGCTCTCCGGGTTATTACAGCGTACACGGACTAATCAGGTACAGAGATTCACAAACAATGCCTGGAATGCACTGAGGGACTTCGTCGGTGTTATAAAGAGCATTGCAATCATTTGTAAGCATGGCCAAATAACGTATTAACCGTTTTGATAAGGCTTAGGAAATGGAAGCTTTGCAGTCTGCCATTTTGAAATCGGCAAAAGAAAATACCTTGTAGCATTATAAGAAGTCAGAAGAAAAGCTATGGAGTTCCTTTTGGTGGCCTTAATATTAATTAAGCCAATAATTCTTATTGCATTATGTACCCACTTACCTGGGAATGAGTCCCATTGCACTGTAAACCAACTAAGGAATAGCATGTGTTGTTAACAAGGGCAACATGATTTATCACTATAGGTGTTAAGTTGTGGGTGAACATATCAGACAACACAACGATTCTACAGACAGCTCTTGTTTATTCACAGGCCAGAACAGAACTGAACTGAAGGGTTCAGCCAGCCTGCTTATATACAGCTCCACTACAACGCAACAGTAACAACTTTCTGTAACTATCCAATCACTGAACGTCACTTTCAATTCCTTATTTGCATATGTGGACCTGAGTGAAAACGATCTACAGTATCCCCCTGCTGGCCCAGGGCGAGAACTTCAGTACATAACAATAGGTATCAAGAGCATCTTCCTGTGTAGAAAATACCAAATGCCACTTATATCTGTAAAAATCCCCATCTGTACTCTATGTTTAAAGCGGTAGCATACCCCCCTAAACTGTGATGGCTTCTGCCAACGAACCTTGGGTGCTGAAAGTTGTTAAGGGTGCTGACAGGGGTGTAGAGTGAGGGTTACCGGGGGGGCTGTGGCCCCAGGTGCACAATTTTTGAGGGTGCACACCCTGAGACCTCCGGGTATAGGGCAGTAAAGGTAAAGGTACCCCTGACCGTTTGATCCAGTCACGGACGACTCTGGGGTTGCGCGCTCATTTTGCTCTATAGGCCAAGGGAGCCGACGTTTGTCCGAAGACAGTTTTTCCAGGTCATGTGGCCAGCATGACTAAGCTGCTTCTGGCGAACCAGAGCAGTGCACGGAAACACCATTTACCTTCCTGCTGGAGCGGTACCAGTTATCTACTTGCATTGGCGTGCTTTCGAACTAGGTGGGCAGGAGCTGGGACCGAGCAACGGGAGCTCACCCCATCATGGGGATTCGAACCGCCAACCTTCCGATTGGCAAGCCCTAGGCTCTGTGGCTTAGACCACAGCGCCACCCATGTATAATAATAATAATAATAATAAAATAGATCAGATTTCACTCTGAAATTCTCTGCTTTCTACATGAATGAGGTAAGCACCGGTAAAAGTTAGTTTACTTAATTTAAAGATGCTCATACACTACGTTGGCAATTAGACTTCTGTATCTAAAGCAGTCTGATGATAACATGGGTGAATATATCTTTCCTATCTAGATATTCCTGTGGTGTTGGCACAAGCTGCCAGAGATTAGCTTTAACACCATTTACTTAGATGTGCCAAAAGCAGAGAGAAATAATTTAACAGTCAGCTACCTTGGCTGTGTGTGCTGCTGCTTCAGTGATCTACTTGCAAGAGATTCAGAATGGCAATAAGGGGAAAAGAAACTATGGTATGTTTTTCCAACACAACAATTCAGCTGAAAACTGAAATGGTGCAAGTTAAACTGCCAAAAACAGTTTTTCATTAAAAAAAGATTTGATGATATTTCATCCCTGTTTTAGAAATATCCTCCTTTGATCTCAGTTGATTCTTGTTCATTATCTGGGCTTAAAAAAAAAGAAAAAGTAATAATAGCTGGACAGCCTTGTTTTACAGAATGGGGAAAATGGGACAAAGAGAACTTTGTTTAAATTCCCCCTCCCTCTGTCTGTCCGCCTTCCTGTCAACACACACTGGGTGATATCTGGTTGGGGTGCCCCATTTGTGGAAAAGAGTTCTGTACATGTGAGCAGGACTTCCCTGTCCTCTCTAGCCCCCTGCAACTCCATCACACATTCCAAAAATTTGCTCTGGGAGGTTGAGGAACCCGCTGGAGCAAATTGAGGGTCACAGGAGAATGCAGAGTGAGGGGAGGGAAAGGAAGTGGATATCCTTGCATATTTAAAGCTCTCAACCATTACATTTCCCATCCCAAGAATCTTACTGGATGGGACAAAGGGAGGTTGGAGATATGCAATAGGAAGGACAAAACTCAGAGTAATTTGGAGCCTGGGGCGTAGCTAGCTGCTCTAGCACCCGGAGCAGTGGGGGCAGAGTGAGCCACCCACGGGGGCACCGCGGTGATCCGCCCAGGGGGGCGCCACAGTGAGTTGCCCACAGAGTCCGCCTGGCAGACGCAAGTCCCATGCAGCTGTTTCGGGCAGTGATGGGCGCCAAGCCACTGCATCACTCCCAGGAGAGACATGTGGCTCTGGCGTGCTGCAGGCCAGGCCCCACCCCACAGTGTACCATTTTGTCACCCCCTCAGGGATGACACCCAGGGTGGGCCACATTCCTCACCCCCCCCTTTCTATGTCCCTGCTTGGAGCAAGGCTTTTAGCATTGGCTGCCATACTTCTGTGGAACAGCAGTCTAGTTGGGATACAATGGGCTCCCACTATCTGCACTTTCCAGAAATGATCGAAGGCATTTTTGTTCCAATGCACTATCCAAGATAGATAACGAGTGCTTGCTGTGAGTATTTTGTACGTGGTTTTTTTTGTTTTAGGTATCTGTGTGTGGTGTGTCGTTTTTAAACTCTTTCCTCCTTTTTGCTGTACATCATATTAAGATGATTGTATAGAAGGTGATCAATAAATGGGCAACAGCAAAAACAACACCAAAAAGCGCTAATTCTGAAGGATGGGTGCATTTCAGTTCATGTATTGTTTCACGAAGTACGAATTAGATAGATCTGAACTGAATTTCTTCTCTATTGCTGGTTTGAGCAAAACATTGGCTTAATTAATGACATAATCACACCGTCAAATCTGATAACTATGTGGCACTGTGACATCATCATAATCCATATACGATCCTTGATTTGCTGAGAATACACAAGGGGAAAAGCTAAGAGATAAATGATTTAAAGCAGCAATTTAGGAGAAAACAAGTGCTGAGAATCACAATGAAATCAGTGGAGAAAGGTGTTTTGGGGGGAATAATCGGTAGCTCCCCAAATCTCATCTCAGCTGTATTTTCATGGGCAAAAATTCAGCACAGTGCTACATAGAAGTGTATTGGATTTAAAGGTCTGCGTTAGAACATTTCCAAGAAATACATTACCTAAGTGACAATTCACACACATTACAGGTAGAGGTCCCTGATCCCATTAGCAGGAGAAAGCCTGGAGAGTAAGCTACACTGTGCAGGAAAACTTGTTACTTAAACCTTGGCTTCAGGTCAAGCTGCAAAATTACACAGAGAATAATTTAGGCTGCTTTTGTGAATTTGACATTAATTCAACGTGTTTGTGAGAAGAATGCCTGATGACTACAAACAGTGCACCTAAACCAAATGTGAGCATTGCAAATTACCTATTGAATGCAGTGCTTCAATTCAAGCACTCTCAGCGCGGAGGCTATCTAAAGTAATTTCTCATTGCTGCCCTTGGGTTTACATATCCAGGCATTACATTAGACTTCCTCACCAGTGCATTACTCTGGCAGCTCAGTGGCAGCGGTTTTTCTGAGCAATTTTAGAGTCTTCTCCATAGCTGTGAAATCAGCTTTGCCGGAAAGTGTGAAGTACAGGTGTTAAAAGGGAGCATAAGATCTCTGTGGGATCTGGGCAAAGACTGGCCTAGTCCACCATTTTAGGTCCACAGTGACTAATCAGATACTTATGGTCGTACCTTGCCACTCGTGATCCTCAGTTCCTGGCAATCGGGGGTATTGTTGGCATTCATCTGTCTTGAGAGGCAATGGAGTACACCTCTGGGGGTGAAGTCAACTCACTGGGTTACCAGCACCAAAGTGACCTCCCAGGGCACAAGCCTGGGCAGTGTGTTCAGGGCTCCTGGGCGGCCCAGATTACTCCACAGGGATTACTCCTGAGCTTTTTCTTCTCCCAAAGATACCCTGCAAGGCAGTGAAGGTTTAGGATCAGAGTTTTCCTTCTCTCAGATTTGGAGGTATACTTCAGCCAAAATTATTGCATGCACTAATGACTCATAGCCAATGATCTCCTTAGTCCAAATTGATGGCCATCACTATATTTTATGGACATGGGTGGTGCTATGGAATAAACCACTGAGCCTCTGGGGATTGCTGATTAGAAGGTCGGCAGTTCGAATCCCCACGATGGGGTGAGCTCACGTTACTCTGTCCCAGCTCCTGCCAACCTAGCAGTTTGAAAGCACGCCAGCGCAAGTAGATAAATAGGTACCGCTGCAGTAGGAAGGTAAACAGTGTTTCCATGTGCTCTGGTTTCTGTCACAGTGTTCCGTTGCACCAGAAGCAGTTTAGTCATGCTGGCCACATGACCTGGAAAGCTGTTTGTGGACAAACGGCGGCTTCCTCAGCCTGAAAGCGAGATGAGCGCTGCACCCCATAGTCACCTTTGACTGGAGTTAGCCATCCAAGGGCTCCTTTACAGAGGAGACAACCACAGTTTGAGTATGCATTGGGTGAAGACGTATTTCGTTTTGTTTGTCCCGACAATTCCAACCTATACCGTATTGGCCTGAATATAAGCTGCACCCGAATATAAGCTGCACTTTTAAAATTCAAGGGGGGAAAAAGAAGAAAAGACAATACCCAAATATAAGCTGCTCCCTTAAAATTCCACAGGCGCTCACACCCGTTCCGTTTTACCGTTTCAGCAGCGATATAGTAAATGCCAATTTTTGTAAGGTCGCAAATTTAAGCCACACTTTTAACTTTTCCCGGTTGGAATTTGGAAAAAAAGGTGAGGCTTATATTCAGGCCAATACAGTAATATGTGATGGAGAAAAACCTTTTCCTGTCCACACCACGCATACCTCTATCATGCTTCCCTCTGGCTTGCCTTTTGTCTAAACTAAAAAGCCTCCTTGTACCCTTTCCTCATAAGGTGCTCCATGATCACTTGCATCTTTTGAAGTGCATTACTGAAAACCATACACCATACTTCCAAGTGTGCCTGCGTCACAGAGTTGTATAAAGGAAAAGAGATTTTGAAATTTTGACTGCCTCCAATGCCGTGCTAAACAGCTGTCTCAGCAGGGCAAGGATCTATGTTTGTACAGTGGGCTTTCCCCCAACCCTGGGTGCATCTCACAGCCTTACCTAATCTATTCTGGAGTGTCGCAGAAACCGTAGAACAGATTTAGAGGGTGCGCAGAGAGGGGAAATTCCTGTTGCACAAGCATAAATCCTTGCACTGATAGGGTGGTTTCTTAGTGCTGCAATGGATACAAGCCATAAATATCAATCCCTTTCCTCAAAATCCCTTTGCCTTTTTCACAGCTGCCACACACTGGATCAACAAGTTAATGAGTTTGGATAATTTTGCTGCTTTTCGGGATGAGGAATGCTCAGATGATCTAGGCATGCATGATGCAGGAAGAGAGTAGAACTAGTTGCCCCCAGTAATGTGTGAATATTTAATTTTGCAGAGATACAGCATCCCCTTTGGGTGAATACCACCCACCCATTAATTACTCAGTTTCTTCTCAGCTAACTTCTTCCATGTCACAACAACAAACCCTGGCACAGAGCTTGAGAATTACTGCTATAGAACCCACTAAAGTGCACTCTTCACGTCCACACACATTTTATTCACCAAACCTCAGTTAATCTTTTTGAAAAATGTCTAAACCTCAGACTGACAGGAGCTAATATTGGATGTCAAGGACTAATTTTTTTAAAAAAAAATGCTGCTGGGGCTCAGAATGATTGAAACAAACTATGTGTTGCAATGTAGCTGCACGCCATGTTAGCCCGACAGCCATTTCTCCACTGTGATGGGGATAATTTCATGCTCAGACCAAGCTCGTACCTCCCACCCTAGTGGAGATCCAGACTTGTGTTTTGAGGTATTTGCACTTTCTCCAATAGGCACCTTGGATCTGGTAGCTCTGAGCTGGTTTACTCTCTTAGTTTCTGCTAAATCCTTTCTACAGCAATGCACATCTCTGCAATGTTTGTGTGAACTGGGTTGTTCCATATCCACTATTTTGCCATGATCCGGGTAGCCATTTTCTCTGTGCTGCTCATCCTGGGGCCCACTTCACAGCTAAAGATGCCCTGATCTACCCTACAGCCAGTCAAGTCAAGGTTGGTTGGCCTGGCATAAGGGACCAGAGTGGAGACTTCTTTTCAGTCCAGGCCTGTGGTATAACTTTGGCCTCCTTAATAACTAATCCAGAATGCAGCAGCTAGACTGGTGACTGGGAGTGGCTGCCAAGACCATATAACACCAGTCCTGAAAGACCTACATTGGCTCCCAATACGTTTCCGAGCACAATTCAAAGGGTTGGTGCTGACCTTTAAAACCTTAAACGGCCACGGCCCAGTATAATTGAAGGAGTGTCTCCACCCGCATCATTCTGCCTGGACACTGAGGTCCAGCACCAAGGGCCTTCTGGCGGTTCCCTCACACTGAGGAGTGAGGTTACAGGGAAGCAGGCAGAGGGCCTTCTCGGTAGTGGTACCTGCCCTGTGGAACGCCCTCCCATCAGATGTCAAGGAAATAAACAACTATCTGACTTTTAGAAGACATCTGAAGGCAGCCTTGTTTAGGGAAGTTTTTAATGTCTGATGTTTTATCATGTTTTTAATATTCTGTTGGGAGCTGCCTATCCATAAGCATGGAAGTGAATCCAGTCCTTGATGTTTTCCTCCCTTTCATGCCTCTCTGCTGTGTTTGCCATCTCCCCACCATCATCTTGCCATCGTTTCCTTTGCAACTTCTGTACATATTGTAGCAGGCCTGCACTTTGACTCTAAGTGTCTCCTGGTGTTGGTTTTCTTAGATTAAATGCTTGCATTAACATGGCTGGTTTCGTTCCCGTGATTTCTACATTGTGAAACAAACCAGGGAGCCAGGAAACTGAAATCAGTTTTAATCGGCAGCCCCGGGTATTGTTTTTATTTCTTGTACATTAATGTAAAGGAAACCCTCACAGCAGCAGATGCAATGACATTTGGTGACAAAATTCTCCCTGATACTGCACGTTAATCAATCATTCATTTTATGGCACTAAGCCACAGCACTAAATCATCACTGAAGTGTGTGTATTTCTTTTAACATAGGCCTTTTTTTTGGCTTTTGTAAAAAGAATGCTTAAAGACCTATCAAAATATTGATTTGAAACTGCAGGTCTAATTGGTTATTCCACAATTATGTCACCTAGCCAAAAGAAATGGCATTACTTCTGGGTAATTATTCATAAAGAGTAAAGCGGTTAGAACTGCAGATCAATTACCTATTGGCTCTGACCAGACTCACAGAGAAAGATCGTGTTTGATCAATGATTTACTTTTCCTTCAGTAACCGTGTACAGCAAATTCTCATTCCATGCACATTTGATCACAATTATGAATATATTTATGTGGCTAATCATGAATTCAGTTTCCCCTCATCTTTCTCTATAGGTATCATGAAATGCAAGACCTTGGTTGTGATGTATGGCACACACCTAGAATGAATTTGCTTGGAGTGTTTCATTCAGCCGCCTCCCCCATTAAAATTCCTTTGCTGACCTTCTGGGTAATATTCAACTTCCATAGTTTTGCTATAGAACCATTTGTTAGCTGACTGGTGACTTACAACACAATCCTATGACTGTTTACTCAGATGTCAGTCCCAGAGTGTTATTTATTATTTGTACTTATTTATTATTAAAAGAAGAAGAGTTTGGATTTGATACCCCGCTTTATTACTACCCTAAGGAGTCTCAAAGTGGCTAACAATCTCCTTTCCCTTCCTTCCCCACAACAAACACTCTATGAGGTGAGTGGGGCTGAGAGACTTCAGAGAAGTGTGACTAGCCCAAGATCACCCAGCAGCTGCATGTGGAGGAGCGGGGAAGCGAACCCGATTCACCAGATTACGAATCTACCGCTCTTAACCACTACACCACACTGACTCTCTGAGGCAGATGAGGGGGGGGGAAGCTGAGAAATAATGGGAGAAGAGGTGGAAGAACCAGCATTGGGGGGAGAGACAGCTGATATACTCAGTGTCTTTAGAAAGCATTCCAGCCCCTCCTCCCAGAATCCAGCAGGCATTGAAAGTAGGAGAGCAGAGAGCTCAAAGGCGAAAGGCCCTTTCCAGCACCCATAGCAATGACTCATGAGGAAGTAGGAGAGATGGAGGGGTGAGGTTTCACTTGGAGCAACACCATTTCTGCAAGAGGCTGCATTTCTAAGCCTCTCTCTGGGAATATCGAATAAAAAGCATTGGTAAGAACTTTCCTTGTCTTATCCATTCATGCGTTGGATCCTCTGACGCCTGACACCCAACCTAACTATGAATTCTAGCTGATAGAGTGATGTGAAGAGGATTCTTGGGCTGGTGAGATTGTCCACATGTCCACATGTACACTTGTGTAACATCCTGTAATAACAGTGATTGCTGTAGGCCAAGGTAGAGATCATTTTTCAACCCAGTGATTGCATCCCCTTGTGGGCAGTCATTGAGAAGCTGTATGCTGCTGGTGGGTGAGGCCAGGAGTAAAAAGTGGGTGAGGTCAGAGGAAAAAGTGAGTGAAGCGACAGACGATACTCTTGTTGTTGTTGTTGTTTAGTCGTTTAGTTGTGTCCGACTCTTCGTGACCCCATGGACCAGAGCACACCAGGCACTCCTGTCTTCCACTGCCTCCCGCAGTTTGGTCAAACTCATGCTGGTAGCTTCGAGAACACTGTCCAACCATCTCGTCCTCTGCCGTCCCCTTCTCCTTCTGCCCTCCATCTTTCCCAACATCAGGGTCTTTTCCAGGGAGTCTTCTCTTCTCATGAGGTGGCCAAAGTATTGGAGTCTCAGCTTCAGGATCTGTCCTTCCAGTGAGCACTCAGGGCTGATTTCCTTCAGAATGGATAGGTTCGATTTTCTTGCAGTCCATGGGACTCTCAAGAGTCTCCTCCAGCACCATAATTCAAAAGCATCAGTTCTTCAGCGATCAGCCTTCTTTATGGTCCAGCTCTCACTTCCATACATCACTATTGGGAAAACCATAGCTTTAACTATACGGACCTTTGTTGGCAAGGTGATGTCTCTGCTTTTTAAGATGCTGTCTAGGTTTGTCATTGCTTTTCTCCCAAGAAGCAGGCGTCTTTTAATTTTGTGGCTGCTGTCACCATCTGCAGTGATCATGGAGCCCAAGAAAGTAAAATCTCTCACTGCCTCCATTTCTTCCCCTTCTATTTGCCAGGAGGTGATGGGACCAGTGGCCATGATCTTCGTTTTTTTGATGTTGAGCTTCAAACCATATTTTGCGCTCTCCTCTTTTACCTATGTACAATTGGTTATGCAAAATTCAACCATGCAAAATTCAGAAGACACTCTTCTTTCCACCCTCCAGTCAGGTAAGCAGGCAGGTAAGCAAGGAAGGCATGGAGCAGAGAGGGGTGTGGCCTGGAGAGGTGGGTGTGGCCTGAGGGGGTCCCAACAGAGAGTTTGGGGGGCAAATTCAGCCCTGGGGCTGTGGTTCACCGCTTCTAAGCAGGCAAGTATAAAAGAACATGAAGCTCAAAGAATGTGTTGTTTACAATATGAAAATATACTTGCTCCAAGTTTCTCATCCAAATTTTATTTTAAAAAATGGCAGCCAAAACCCACTCCAAATGTTTTGTTTTAATCGACTTTGAGTGTTTGGGTTTCACCGAAAATGAGGGCACACCTAACTATAAAATTCTTTTAGGGGACTGAGTTATTTCTTCCCAATAGCCTTAGCCACTGAAGAGAATATATTGCTGTAGATTTTATTACTGTAGAACATAGTGATCTTTTCTCTGCAATGACATTTATTTTAAAAAGAAAAGGGGACAGACCATAGGTAAGCATTTTTATTGAGTTACTTGGCGTTCTTTCAAAAACTGATTTAGCTGCACTATTAAATTATTACAACAGGGAAGGAATTGACCCTAACAACTTTTTCCCTCTGTATAAGGACATTATAGCTATGGACTGAAAAATCTGCTGCCGGAGGTGAATTTTTAGGCTTGTGGGAGTTAATATACTGAATGTGTACAGTCTTGAAGATATCAGAAGCTGCTTTCCTTGTGGGATTGTAAGTACCTCATAAATCCTGATGGAATATCACTAGAGACTTCCGTGAATAAGAATAATAAGAATAATGGTTCAGTTGGTCAGGACAGAGCAGGTAGTACAAAACTGGGTAAAATGTTGATTGAGGTATAACTGAACTAAGAAAAAGGTAAAAAAATATACATCAAGAGGTTCTTATATATTAAAACAAATTCTTTTTTTTTTTATTATTGGGGGTGTGGAATGAATGAGCATGCCATCACACCCCTCACATTCAGATTATGGCACTTCCAAATGACCTTTTTCGCAAACCTGATCAAAATTTGCTTCTGACCCCTTATATTTTTTAAAGAAGTGTGATGTCACCACTACAGTGATGTCATCATGTATCCAATCAGATTTGTCTCTGAACATAAATGAGCTTTGTTCACCCTCAGCTGCCCTATTAAGATGTTTCTCTTTGTGCATTTTCTAGGGGCCTCAAAGTTGTACATTGTATCTGTTATTAGTGCACTTAAAAAAATATCTAATTTGTTTATGAGTGGCTCTGTGTTCCCTTTGCTTTGATCAGTGCTCTGGGTTCTGAGACAATCTGTATAAAATGAAGCTCTCTGGAACAGAAAATAAACTGGATTATTAAAACTGCTGCAACTTTCTCCTCTTTTAACCAAAGTGGATGAAATTTACAGGTACCGGAGCCCCTCAAGTGTTTATTAAGCCTGCCAAATTGAAGAGAAATAGATCCAGGGTTTTTGTGGATTATTCCATAATCCCTTGTGAGGTAATGAGCTATTCCTGCCCCCTCTGTCATATTCCCAGTCCCCCTACTGTCCTGGCTCCCACCCCAAACCAGACAACTGAGGCATTTCCTTGCTAGTAAAGAAGTGAACTTTTATTATCGAAGTCTTACAATACAGACCCAGCAGCTAGGGAATAGCTCCAGGTGCTTTCACAAACCAGAGGAGTAGCAAAATAAATCCAGTCTGAGAGCAAAGGCCAAGGTTTGAGAGTCCAAGATTAGTAGCAGGAGTTCCAAGACTGCGTGAGAGATGCAGCTTTGTTCCAGAAAGTTTCCATATTTCTCTGCCAAGTTTTTAAGCAAGGGAGGAAGTCTCAGCTATTCATGATGAACCTTATCCTTGCAATCATTCCTGGCCTGGAGTTGGGTGATTCTCCCCCCCCCCCAAAAAAAATCTCTCCATTTTATAACACAAATAAAAAACACAAACAGAAAAGACAAACAATACAAATTCTTGTCATAGTCTCATTTTTCTAAACATTGCTAACTGGGCTTCCCCAAGTCCCACCTATCTGATTTTCATTTTACTTCATCTTTAGCTGTTTACATATATCATAATTTCTAACCATCTTTTTTTTTACACTTACTTTAACCATAAATTTTATCACTTATAAAATACACTATCTTCTACTTCTAACCCTACCGCCTATATCCACTTCCAAAGCTATTCTAAGATTTAAATATTAACATATTTTTTTTCAAATATTCCTTAAACTTCTTCCCATCTTCTTCCACCTTCTCTTCTCTCTGGTCTCGGAGTCTCACGGTCAGTTCGGCAAGTTCCATATAGTCCATCATCTTCATCTGCCATTCTTCGATAGTTGGTAAATCTTGTTTCTTCCAATTCTTCGCTAGCAATATTCTCGCAGCTGTTGTGGCATACAAAAAAAAAAAAAAAAGTAACATTCTTTTGGGGGATTCCACCCCCCACTATACCAAGTACAGGTGAAACTCAGAAAATTATAATATCGTGGGAAAGTTCATTTATTTCAGTAATTCAACTTAAAAGGTGAAACTAATATATGAGATAGACTCATGACATGCAAAGCGAGATATGTCAAGCCTTTATTTGTTATAATTGTGATGTTTATGACATACAGCTGATGAAAACCCCAAATTAACAATCTCAGAAAATTAGAATATTAAATGAAATCAACAAAACAAGGACTGCAAATAGAGCAATATTGGACCTCTGAGAAGTAGAAGCATGCATATGTACTCAGTACTTGGTTTGGGCCCCTTTTGCATCAATTACTGCCTCAATGTGGCGTGGCATGAATGCTATCAGCCTGTGGCACTGCTGAGGTGTTATGGAAGACCAGGAAGCTTCAATAGCAGCCTTCAGCTCTTCTACATTGCTCGGTCTCATGTCTCTCATCTTTCTGTTGGCAATGCCCCATAGATTCTCTATGGGATTCAGGTCAGGCAAGTTTGCTGGCCAATCAAGCACAGTAATCCCATGGGGACTGAACCAGGTTTTAGTACTTTTGGCAGTGTGGCAGGTGACAAAGTCCTGCTGGAAAATGAAATCAGCATCCCCATAAAGCTCATCTGCGGAAGGAAGCATGAAGTGCTCCAAAATCTCCTGGTAGACGACTGCGTTGACCCTGGACTTAATGAAGCACAGTGGACCAACACCAGCTGATGACATGGCTCCCCAAATCAACACAGACTGTGGAAACTTCACACTGGACTTCAAGCATCTGGCATTGTGTGCCTCCCCATTCTTCCTCCAGAATCTGGGTCCTTGCTTTCCAAATGAGATGCAAAAGCTGCTCTCATCAGAAAAGAGATTTGGGGAGCCATGTCATCAGCTGGTGTTGCTCTACTGTGCTTCATTAAGTCCAGGGTCTTAAGTCCAGGGAAATATTTTGTAAACCTTCTTTTTTGTGGTGAAAACATTTTCCTTGAAATATTTGCTACAGTTCTAATATAAAGTAGTTATGTTTTAAAAAAAATTGCTGCATTTGTAAAGTATTTTTAAAGAGTGAAGTCAGTTATGTCTGTTGGGTGTGTAGCAAGTTTCAGCCAATGGTGGAGCATATATTCACACACACGGGCTGGTAAAATCCCAGCCATTTTGTTTTAATTATAGATCTCACAACTGGTTATTAGGCTCCATACATGTGTAGCACATTGGAAATGTTACAGTGTGCTAGTTTTAGGTAATAAAATGAATAGTTAAAGGAAATAGCTGTACTAAAGTCTTTCAAAAATATTTTTTAATAAAGTGTGTCAGTCACTGAGTCTCAATTTTTTATTTTTTATTTTGGCCTATATCATTATATTAATGCCTTGCCTTCCTTGTTGTAAAATTGTTACACTAGGACCTCTCAGGCAGTTCTCTGGGGCTGTAGCATTTTCTTTGGAATGATCAGCACATTTTCTCTTGATGCTCCTATTCTGTCATTCACTTTCACCTTGTCCTGTAAACCATCTAAATCACCGTTCATTGCAGCAAGAGCCAACCAACATTGGTTTGCTAGCCAACCTGTATTTTTCCTCGCCACCTACTATAGACATGTGTATGCGGGGAGCAAAATTTGGTTTGGTACACATTAAAATTTGCACTACTTAATTTGCACTTCCTGAAACAATATTCTTGTTTAGTTGTTTAGTTGAGTCCGACTCTTTGTGACCCCATGGACCAGAGCACGCCAGGCACTCCTGTCTTCCACTGCCTCCCGCAGTTTGGTCAAACTCATGCTTGTAGCTTCGAGAACACTGTCCAACCATCTCATCCTCTGTTGTCCCCTTCTCCTTGTGCCCTCCATCTTTCCCAACATCAGGGTCTTTTCCAGGGAGTCTTCTCTTCTCATGAGGTGGCCAAAGTATTGGAGCCTCAGCTTCAGGATCTGTCCTTCCAGTGAGCACTCAGGTCTGATTTCCGTAAGAAAGGTTTGATCTTCTTGCAGTCCATGGGACTCTCAAGAGTCTCCTCCAGCACCATAATGCAAAAGCATCAATTCTTCAGCGATCAGCCTTCTTTATGGTCTAGCTCTCACTGCCATACATCACTACTGGGAAAACCATAGCTTTAACTATACGGACCTTTGTTGTCAAGGTGATGTCTATTTGCACTTCCTGAAACAATACATGAATTCAAATGCCACTATCTCAGAATTTTGTTATGTAGTTCACCATCCAAGAAAAACGCATACAATGTTTTTTAAAAATTTGGGAGTAGTGTGTGTAAAAGGCATATATTAGTGATAATAATGTACAAAAATGTATTATATTAGGGAAGATTCATTTGTATATTAAGCACAACACATCAAATTGCTGATGATTTTAGTATGTGGACATTTTAAAAAGAGATTCATAAACTGATGTGAAACTGTGGCCACATGGAATTGAAAAAAAAGTGAGAAATGGAGAGAATCCAAAATCAACAAAATCATTTTCAGAGGGCATAGCAGAGAGGCAGGGATTTCTCTCATTTGTGTCAGGTTGTGGAGAAACTGACTTATTTTCCCCTTTAACCTTCTCCCAAGCCCAGCATGAGACAAGATGCTGCCTCTCTGCCAAGTTCTCTGTACTTGTCAAAGCAAATAAGCTGAGTTTTCACTTGTGCTAAGATTTAAACAATAAAAAAGAAAGTAAGAGTTTCTTCTGCATTGAAAACCCCAGTACAAGGGCAATAAGACGCACAGAGGCCATATCTCAGTGTTAGATCCCATGCTTTGCATGCAATCCGTAGCAGATGGTTTGGCGGGACTCGCCTGACCTCCTAGCAGCTGAATTGTTGCCACTTACCATGAGGGAGAAGCAGGAGGGTGAGGTGGCAGGAAGGTTGGTGTGGTTGAAACGCAACAGCAGAGACAATCTGATACTCCTGCCAATGCATTTGCACTGTGCTGACCTCACTCCCACCTTGCCCTTCCTCTTTTCTTCTCAGTAAGCAGCAGTAACTCACCTGTTGGGAGGCTAGATGTCAGGATTCCTCCGCTGTGGCAGTAAACAAAAGACTGAACGAAAGGAGTGTCTTACTAGTTAGAATCTTTATTAATCACAGTGAGAGAACAAAGAACACATCTCCTAGAAATGGCAGAGTTCCCAATTAAGGATCACTCCCCCCATCCCTATTAATCTATTTTTTATTAAGATTTTCCAACAAAGTTGTAACATAATCGATACTAAATTTAAAAAACACAAAATGCATTTTACATTTTCTATTACCCCCATCCCAACTTTCCCCAACTTCCCTTTCTGCTTTATTACATACAGTGGTACCTTGGGTTACAAACACCTCGGATTACAAATACTTCGGTTACAGACTCCGCTAACCTGGAAGTAGTACCTCGGGTTAAGAACTTTGCTTCAGGATGAGAACAGAAATCGTGCTCTGGTGGCACGGCAGCAGTGGGAGGCCCCATTAGCTAAAGTGGTACCTCAGGTTAAGAACGGTTTCAGGTTACGAACGGGCCTCCGGAACGAATTAAGTTCTTAACCCAAGGTACCACTGTACTGGGCAACTGTACAATACAGTACAATTTTATCCTCCCCACCCCCCATTGCATTGGCGTTACTGATAAATACAGTTGTACCTTGGAAGTCAAATGGAATCTGTTCTGGAAGTCCATTCGACTTCCAAAACCAAATCAAGGCTTCTGATTGGCTGCAGGAAGGTCCTGCAGCCAATCAGAAGCCACAGAAGCCCCATGGGACGTTCGGGTTCCAAAAGAACATTCGCAAACCAGAACTATCACTTCCAGGTTTGTGGTGCTTGGAAGCCAAAACGTCCGAGTTCCAGGGCATTCTGGATCCAAGGTACAACTGTATGCCATATTTTTTAAATAAAGGACAGCAAAACAACCTAGGAATAAATTAGGCTCACGTCAACCTCAATACATGATTAGTAAATTACCTTGCTAGTGTAGGAGAGTAAATGAGGACCTAAAGTGCCATTAAATGAAGGTTTGTGGGGAGAGTCTGGTCCCTTTACAGGCCCTAAAATAGACTGGTTTTCCTCTCTCTCAGTTTTAACCTTGAATATATTTCTACCGCTAAGCCTTGGCTGAAAGATGGTCTCGTTTCCATCCCATGAAATCTGAAATGGAACTCTAGATGAGGACTCCAAGAGAGAACACGATGCGTCTCAGGTCGTGTGGGGATATTGCTTTGGAGTAAGTTCTGTGTACCAAAGTGCTTGTTCAAATGAGAGAGACAGATGATTGATTAGACCAACTGGAATGTAAATGGTGTGGCGGATTCAGAGCGAGTCAGGCAGAATGACTTCACGAATTTAATGGAACTGGGGGTAGTACAATGTAACTGCTAGAAGGAAGCAATGGAGCGGAGGAAATAACAGAGAATTTGCTCTAGATTCTGAACCACATCAGTTGGGTATATTACAGTGAGGTGCGATATTAAATACACATTCCTAGAAGGAAAAATATGTGATATTCTCCAGTAATGCACATTCATTTTGAAACATGCTATCTATTAACATGTGTTTTGCATATAGCTGAGGAAGAACTCCTATTTTATGGGTTTTTGGATTTTTTTTCAAGCATTTGCTTGTTATTTCCATTAGTCATTTATGTCCACGTAATGCAAAATATTTGTGCTGGATTTGCTTTATGCAAAGTGGCATCGTTTTCCCAAGTGATGTGCACATCTGACATCTGTTGCTATGAAAATTTAGGACCTGGTATTTATTATTTAGTGGGCTGCAAGGAAAGTTCGTCTTTTTGGTGGTTTGAGTGTGACTTCTTCTATCAAAACCACCAGCATTTGAAACATGCTGACGTTTCAGGGCTGGTCTCCTCGTGTAAATCCAAAAAATGATAATGAAAAACATACAAAATCAACACTTTATTGCTTTCTTAAAAGAAATAAATAAAAGTCATCAGACTGTTGGTGGAGAAAGACAATTCGCCTTCGAATTCCTACATTTTGAAAAGTGTTTGTGTGTGCAAGAGATGTGATAGAAGCAACTCATTTGAGAGCCAGTGTGGTGTAGTGGTTAAGAGTCACGTAATCTGGGGAACCGGGTTCACGTCTCTGCTCCTCCACATGCAGCTCCCGGGTGACCTTGGGCTAGTCACACTTCTTGAAGTCTCTCAGCCCCACTCACCTCACAGAGTGTTTGTTGTGGGGGAGGAAGGGAAAGGAGATTGTTAGCCGCTTTGAGACTCCTTAAAGGGAGTGAAAGGCGGAATATCAAATCCAAACTACTACTACTACTACTATTCTTCTTCTTCTTCTTCTTCTTCTTCTTCTTCTTCTTCTTCTTCTTCTCCTCATTTGCATCTACCAATGTGGCGTAATGGTTAGAGTGCTGGACTAGGGCCTGGGAGAGCCGGATTTGAATCCCGACTCAGCCATGAAGCTCACTGGGTGACCTTGGGCCAATCACCATCTCTTAGCCTAACTTACCTCACAGGGTTGTTGTGAGAATGAAATGGAGAGAGGAGAACCACTTATACCACCTTGAGATCCTTGGAAGATAAAGGTGGTATATAAATTTAATAAATAACAGTAATACGTTTAAGAAGATGGGTTCTCTGTACATGGGGTGTACAACTAATCCAGAATGCAGCAGCTAGACTTGTGACTGGGAGCGGCTGCCGAGACCATATAACACCGGTTTTGAAAGACCTACACTGGCTCCCAGTACGTTTCCGAGCACAATTCAAAGTATTGGTGCTGACCTTTAAAGCCCTAAAGGGCCTCGGTCCAGTATACCTGAAGGAGCGTCTCCACCCCCATCATTCTGCCCGAACACTGAGGTCTAGTGCTGAGGGCCTTCTGGCGGTTCCCTCGCTCCGAGGAGCCAAGTTACAGGGAACCAGGCAGAGGGCCTTCTTGGTAGTGGTGCCCGCCCTGTGGAACGCCCTCCCACCAGATGTCAAAGAGAACAACAACTACCAGACTTTTAGAAGACATCTGAAGGCAGCCCTGTTTAGGGAAGCTTTTAATGTTTAATAGGTTATTGTATTTTAATATTTTGTTGGAAGCCGCCCAGCCAGATGGGCGGGGTATAAATAATAAATATTATTATTATTATTATTATTATTATTATTATTATTATTATTAGGTAGAGAGCTAGAGCTCATAGAGTAGTGAAGGATGCTTATATACCATTCAGATAAGAGCAGAGCTGAAGTACTGTTCTAGCCATACAGTGTAAAATGTACGTTTGTTTTTCGTTGTTTCAATTTCTTCCGCCTTATTCTGGCTCAGTCATCTAGTCTATGCCACTTGGCAGAGACTTTCTATGGTTCCAGGAGACATCCTTTTCCAGAACTATCTGGAGGTGCTGGAAACTGGACCTGGAACATTGTGAATGCAAGGCATGTGTGTTTTCCCTGAGCTACATAACAATCCTCTTGTTAATTGACAGTGGCGTCACATAACTGAAGGAGCATCTCTACCCCCATCGCTCAGCCCAGACACTGAGGTCCAGCGCCGAGGACCTTCTGGCTGTTCCCTCCCTGCGAGAAGCCAAGTTACAGGGAACCAGGCAGAGGGCCTTCTCGGTAGTGGCATCTGCCCTGTGGAATGCCTTCCCACCAGATGTCAAAGAGAACAACAACTACCAGACTTTTAGAAGACATCTGAAGGCAGCCCTGTTTAGGGAAGCTTTTAATGTTTGATCTTCTTCTGTTTCCTGGGCAGATGTAATCATCTCAGCAGAACGATGGGAGTATTCTGTGGTAGAAAGCAAGGCAGACGTACGTGTTTCCAGTGCAGGGGTGCAACGGAAAGCAAAGATTTTTAAAATGGATTTGTGTGTGAAACATCTTTAAATTGTGCAAATGTGAAAAGGGGGCCCCAATCCAGCCCTTCTCATGCATGTGCCTGCCATTAGATGTACACGGTACATATGCAGCTTTGTATATGAAAGAACTGCTAACAAAGGAGGATGCTCAAGGTATTAATGTGAGGGGGGGAAAGGACACCATGTGATGTTAAGGATAATGCAGTGTAGCTACTTTTTCTTCACATGTGAGCTCTACTCTAATTTTGTCTACACAACATGTGCATTAAAAAATAATCTTAGATGTTTCCAAGTTGCTCTGTGCTTCGTCAGTTTTTGATCTGTACTTCCAGTTCTGAGCCACCTAGCACAGTATATAAAATGAAGGAATATAAGAAGGAATTTACTATCAACTTTCCCCCAAGCCAAAATGGATGAAATTTGCAGGCACGGAAGTCTGTCCAGAGAGGATCAAGTGTGCCAAATTGTAGACAAATATATCCAGAGGGGTTTTTGTGTGAATGCAGGGCACTTTTAAAATGCATTTTTTAAAAAAATAAATAAAGAAAATGTATGGAACTTTTATCTGTTAGAATTGGATGAAGTTTGTGCAGCCTGCTAAATTTCAGTCATTCTCTTCTGATTTTTTAAATCAATCTGATTATGGAATTGAAATTGTGTATGTGCTTATTATGCGCTACCAGAGCTCTAGGCTTTCACATTTGTTGTTGCAAAATATGGTGCTTTGACATACAGTATTGAAATGCCAAAAACACCCTGTGAGTTTCACAGTGCAGTATAAAGGCAGATAAGAGCTTTGCAGTTGGCTTCCAACCCAGCAGACTTCCAAAGAATGAGTCAAGAGTTTCAGGTCAAAAGAACAATGATTTACCAGAGAGCTCTTGGCAGTAGGAATGATATACATGGTTCTACTTGAACTTCCTAAATTATAATTACTAGTCAGGGGAATACAGTGCATGCATGAGAAATAGATTTTCAATAGATGCAGTTAAAAGCGAAATAATTTTGCCATCTGAATTTAGCTATCACACAGCTGAGCATTCCTGCAAAACGGATGACAGAAAAGACAGCTTCCAGCATGCACATTTCTCAGTGGCTGATGCTATTCATTAATTAAACGGAGCCAAGGAAATTGCCCTTTCAAAGCTAATTCACAACTGGACTGTGTGAGCCTTTAACATGCTCTCTTCATATGAACACCACTATGTGGATTGTTCCAGTGCACCTTTGAGTTTGGATCTATCTATCTATCATCTATCTATCTATCATCTACACACACACACACAGTGGTACCTCGGGTTACATACGCTTCAGGTTACATACGCTTCAGGTTACAGACTCTGCTAACCCAGAAATAGTGCTTCAGGTTAAGTACAGAAACCGTGTTCTGGCGGTGCGGCGGCAGCAGGAGGCCCCATTAGCTAAAGTGGTGCTTCAGGTTAAGAACAGTTTCAGGTTAAGTACGGACCTCCGGAACGAATTAAGTACTTAACCCAAGGTACCACTGTGTGTGTGTGTGTAATCTATTACATTATTATTATTATTATTATTATTATTATTATTATTATTATTATCCCACTAAAAATAATCAGGCTAGTGACAGAGCATTTGTTTGGCATAGAGATGCTTCCCATCATTTACACTTAAGGCTGGATATGCCCCCTGCCTGAAACCTTGGAGAGTCACTGCTGAGCTATATAAACCAATGACCTGACTAGATAGCATTTTTTAATCTACACTTTATCCTTGTATATGCATCTTTGTACACATTCCTTGGTTGCAGAAGTACATTGCAAAATTCAGAGACGTATGAATTTTTGAAGGACGTCTCTGTTTTGGTTTGCGTCTTGTTTTGGGAAATGCAAATTAGGTAGGTTTGCCTTTAAGTATGAACTGAATCAAATTTCTCCCCAATCCCTAGCAAAAATGAGGGCATGAGATTGAGAATCATGACACTCAGCACATGCTGGAGGCAACAGCACTAACCAGTGCTATTTTTTCTAGAAAAAGTGGTGCTGGATCCCTTGTACTCTTATAATGGCAATGAGAGGTGTCGAAACTGAGTTCTGGTGATTTCTGGCTGGGAAAAAAGCCCTGACACTAACCAACCATCTAATCGCCAAGAACCTGAGAAGAAAGTTGTGTTTTATCTGGTGACAAAAATTCAATATCTCCAGCCACATCAGAGAGAGGAGAACAGTTGAGGTGCTACAGCAGAGAGGACTGTTCAAGGGGTTACTGCATAAGAGATTTTGTTCAACTGTTGTTGTTGTTTAGTCGTTTAGTCACGTCCGACTCTTTGTGACCCCATGGACCAGAGCACGCCAGGCACTTCTGTCTTCCACTACCTCCTGCAGCTTGGTCAAACTCATGCTGGTAGCTTCGAGAACACTATCCAACCATCTCGTCCTCTGCCGTCCCCGTCTCCTTGTGCCCTCCATTTTTTCCAACATCAGGGTCTTTTCCAGGGAGTCTTCTCTTCTCATGAGGTGGCCAAAGAATTGGAGCCTCAGCTTCACGATCTGTCCTTCCAGTGAGCGCTCAGAACTGATTTCCTTAAAAATGGATACGTTTGATCTTCTTGCAGTCCATGGAACTCTTAAGAGTCTCCTCCAGACCATAATTCAAAAGCATCAATTCTTTGGCGATCAGCCTTCTTTATGGTCTAGCTCTCACTTCCATACATCACTACTGGGAAAACCATAGCTTTAACCATACGGACCTTTGTTGGCAAGGTGATGTCTCTGCTTTTTAAGATGCTGTCTAGGTTTGTCATTGCTTTTCTCCCAAGGAGCAGGCGTCTTTTAATTTTGTGACTGCTGTCACCATCTGCAGTGATCATGGAGACCAAGAAAGTAAAATCTCTCACTGCCTCCATCTCTTCCCCTTCTATTTGCCAGGAGGTGATGGGACCAGTGGCCATGATCTTCGGTTTTTTGATGTTGAGCTTCAGACCATATTTTGCGCTCTCCTCTTTCACCCTCATTAAAAGGTTCAACTGTAGGAGGACTCAAAAGAGCTTGCCCTGTATATCTCAACTCCCAGGCAGACCAGGATGAGAGAACTTGAAGCTAATTATCTAATGGGACTTGAGACCTAAATACTTGAAGGAGCACCTTCTCCCATGCCAATATAGATAGCTTCTTCATCTGCCATATATAAGCTTAGGGCAAGTTATATAACTGAGTACTGTGTTGGCAAAACACTGCATGGTACATAATTGCACAATCTGTCCTCTGCAAATGGGCAGAAGGTGAAGTCACCCGGTGGGTACCTTGAGCACCACAGAAGCAAATATTGAGGAATCAGCACTCATGTCAGTGCAGGAAATTTATAAATACAGGATTCCCTGCACCAGCTGTTCTGCATTGCTTATTTAGAGAGTACAGCCTTCTCTTCACTGAAGAGAAACAAAACCCTGCCCTCTTTTTGCCCTTTTTCATAGCACCAACATTCTGAAAAGAGAAAAATGAAGGATAAGTAAAGCTTCATCTTTTCCCTCAGGAGGCTTTCATCCAAGCTTCTGTGGCAGAGATACATTATGAATCGTATTGATTTTTCTTTGACCTGAGTCAAGTAACGTGAGGACTTAGCCGAAATTTATCCTCACCTTATTTGTTATCAATCACGCATGTGCCGATATTCTATATTTGAATGCTTTGTGCACATTAGCAATATTGTAAAATCATATTGTATTAAGTGACAGGCCAGTAAATTTATGGCACACAGTAGGCTTCATCTTGGCAGTGCATGCCTAATGAATAATAAAACAGTTATTGATTTTAATGACAGATTATTACAACATTATTATTATTATTTTTCCTTGAGGCAGGGCCTTTCCCCTGCTTCTATAGCACAGATATGCATGAAAACAGCACTGCCACAGCAAGCCTTCTTTTTGTGCTGTAATGGGGCTGTTCATCATCATTATGTTATGTCACCACACACATGTAGGTCAATCCGAGTTCAAAAGTGCAGGCATCTCTTTTCTTCTCGGTGCATGTGCGCATTAGATGATTTGCTTCCTCGGAAAACCAGCAATGGTTATGTATGTGTCGCCAAGATGAGGACCATTCATCCTTAGTGGCCCGTGCATAATCATTCCTGGTTTTTCAAGGAGGCAAATTACCTGATGAGATGAGGACCATTCATCCTTACATTGGAAGCTGGAGTCAACCAACTTCTGGGGGCAGGGAGGCCAACTTGAATAAAAATATTGGGCGCCCCATTGTAATCAATCAGACGATGCGTCTCACAAACACCATTTGAATGGCAATGTCCATTAGCACTGGGGGGCACTGGGGCCCTCAAATATTTTATTGGGGGAGCTGAAGGCCCATCAGCCCCTCACAGTTGGCTCCTATGTCTGGAGGGCCACAGGTTAGCCACCCAAGCTCAGAAAACCTTGGAGAAAATGCTTAGGTAACAACTAGAGCTTGGAGGATCCAGTTTTTCTCTTAAGTTGCAGCCTTAGAAATAATCAGGTGTGTGTGATCAGTGGACTAGGGAGAGCAGAATAGTCCCCTAAACATTCATGGTAAATTAGAGTATGAAAGTATTAAAGTCCGGTGCCTCCTTCCCAAAGCCCAGGAAGCTTCAGCCCAGGTTAGGGAGGGAGGCATTATGCTCAAATGCACAACATGTGGCACTTCTGGCCCTATTAAAAAAAATTCACCTCATGCCAAAGTGGCTTCTCTGGTAGAGCATGCTCATTCATGCCTTCAAGGAAGAAAGCAAGTCTGTGAAAACCGATAGTGGATTGTGAATACATGGAATTTATAAATAGCTCCATAGGAACCTTTTACGTATGCATATTCAGATTTCTCTGCTAAATCTTGTAGGATTTTAAAGAAAATGTTTCTGCTATGGGAGTTTATGGGGTGACTTTGGAATGATGGGTTTGGTTGGAGCAGTGAAAGAGTAGTAAAGGCATTTATTAGAGAAGTGTTTGCCACCTACTTTCCTTGGCCATGCAGCTGTCAGTGGTGGACCTAGTAGAGGCAGGAAGTTTGAAGTAGGTCAGGTGGTGGGCAGAGCCCCTCATGTTTGGGTGGATTTTGTCAAAACAGTTCACAGTAGATCATGCTGTGGATTGTATCACTTACAGTGCAATCATGTATACATCCAGTCAGAAGTATGTCATGCTGATTTCGACAGGACAGGGCTTATTCCCAGGTAAGTGGGTATAGGACTGCAGCCTCAAAGTGGCAACACATCTGCCACTTTATAAGAAGCAATGTGCAAAGTGATACATTATGAGGTCTTTCTCCGTTTGGCTAGAAAGGAAAAGGGATTGTGAACATTTTCACCTCATTTTGTATAGCCCTGAAGAGTTTAAGGACATATTGTTTCTCTTTGTGCCTGTTATGCTTGTTCTACACATCTTTTTCCCTCCTGGGAATTTTGAATTGTCATGTTTACTGAGGCAACTTGAATTCCATATCACTTTGTAAACTATTCTATTTTAAATAAAGGCTGGAACATACTGTGAATTAAATAAGCCAATGGGTCTTAACGTGACTGTCATTTCCACATTAACTATTGCCTGATCTGCATTCTCTGCAATTGCTCAAAATAAGAGAATATAAAATTAGTTCCACACGAGCATATTAAAGGAAAGGGGCTGTACTTCATCCCTGTTTGAAACAGCCATTGACCTTGCAGTCCATATTGGTTTCAGGAAGGTGACCAAAGATCAAATCACTCCAAAAATTCTTAGCAAGCTCTCAGAGCCTTCCAATTAATGCAGCATTGCACTTCATTAATCCAACTGTGAAACTAAACTAGATGAACCTTATTTTTATACATCTGCTGAGATGTGTAATAGATGGCACATTCTGAAACACAAACATTACAGGTAACTTTGTAGCCACAAAACATTGAAAGGAAATACCGTATTTTTTGCTCTATAAGACTCACTTTTTCCCTCCTAAAAAGTAAGGGGAAATGTGTGTGCGTCTTATGGAGCGAATGCAGGCTGCGCAGCTATCCTGGAAGCCAGAACAGCAAGAGGGATTGCTGCTTTCACTGCGCAGTGATCCCTCTTGCTGTTCTGGCTTCTGAGATTCAGAATATTTTTTTTCTTGTTTTCCTCCTCCAAAAACTAGGTGCGTCTTGTGGCCTGGTGCATTTTACAGAGCGAAAAATACGGTAATTAGATTACATGGAAAGTTTCTTTTGATGAAAAAGGAAGCAGTCATAGTATTCTAAAACACAAAGACCTACAGGGTGGACATTTCACTGAAGCTGTTTAGCAGCTTTCCTACCAATCCTCCTTCAAGTTGGCTCTGCAATGCCCATTGCTCTTTGGTATTTTACAAGGTCACTGGAATGAAGGACTGGTCTTGCTTTGCAAGTGTTTCTCTTAAACGCATAACTAAGAGTCATTGATGGTGATTAATATCATTTCCGATGGCCTGCAGCAGCTCGAGGGTTGCTGGACATGTGCCCAAGGGCAGAGAGGCTTGGCATAGGGGATTTCTCCAAGACACTTTGCATAACAATCAGCTGTCATCTCATTAGCAAGCACACATTATTAATTCATCGCTGCACTTCTTCAACCTTCCTTGTCCTAAAAGCCATCAAATGGGAGAAGTTTGTTCCGTCTTTTTCATTTCATGGATTATCAGCTGTGGCCATTTTGTATCCAATTCAGACGCCAAAGTCAAGAGCAGCATTTACATATCAAACAGGACTTTTTTTGCGGCAGCTAGACTGGTGACTGGGGGAGGCTGCCCGGACGACATAATACTGGTCTTGAAAGACCTACATTGGCTCCCAGTACATTTCTGAGCACAATTCAAAGTGTTGGTGGTGACCTTTAAAGCCCTAAACGGCCTTTGTCCAGTATATCTGAAATAGTATCTCCACCCCCATCGTTCTGCCCGGACACTGAGGTCCAGCGCCGAGGGCCTTCTGGCGGTTCCCTCATTGTGAGAAGCAAAGCTACAGGGAACCAGGCAGAGGGCCTTCTTGGTAGTGGCACCCGCCCTATGGAATGCCCTCCCATCAGATGTCAAAGCGATAAACAACTACTGACATTCAGAAGACATCTTAAGGCAGCCCTGTTCAGGGAGGTTTTTAATGTGTGAAATTTTAGTGTATTTTTGGTCTCTGTGGAAGCTGCCCAGGGTGGCTGGGGAAACCAATTGATTGGGGTACAAATAATAAATTATTATTCTTCTTCTCATTATTATTATTATTAAACGTCTATGCAGTATCAACCATGTGCTTAGGAGTTAGATCACTTGCAAAATGTTTTGCGCCGAGAAGATGAAGAGTTTTATTTCACACACTGCGAAGTTCAACAAAGTCAATATGTTGATTTGTGAACTGAATGGCACTTTCTGAAATTTCAGTGTGGGCATAACCATCCAGCCTTCACCATCACAGGAACAGAGGGAGATGAGTCAGACCAGTGGTCTATTTAGCACTCCATCATTTCAGACGGTGGGCATTGCCAGCCATATCTAGAAATGCCAGCGATTGAACCTTTGTTCTGGCAAAATACAGGACAGGGCGGGACAGGGCAGTTCAGCTCAGGGGGCAATTTATTTTTTCATCCGTTATAATCCATTGCAGCCTAACAGGATGGCCCCTCTGGAATTGGTCATCCGCACACAATTTTGTAAATCCGCCTGTGCTTTGCTTTCCAGAGCTTAAATACATGACCTATCACACACCCTTTCAAACACATACATTTGGAGAGGATCCTTATATTGGCAGAGAGAGAGAGAGAGAGAGAGAGAGAAGACCATACAAAACAAAACTGTATCAATACAGGACATAGCATTTTATACTGAAATGCGGGACAATCCTGCATTATATAGGACTGGTAGAAACCCTGCTTTCCCATAATGTCCCCTTAGCGGCTGCTTCTGATGGTCTATTTTTTACAGTGTGGTGTAGTGGTTAAGAGCGGTGGACTCGTAATCTGGTGAACCGGGTTCACTTCCCCACTCCTCCACATGCAGCTTCTGGGTGACCTTGGGCTAGTCACACTTCTCTCAAATCTCCCAGCCCCACTCACTTCACAGAGTGTTTGTTGTGGGGCAGGAAGGGAAAGGAGAATGTTAGCCACTTTGAGACTCCTTCGGGTAGTGATAAAGTGGGATATCAAATCCAAACTCCTCCTCCTCCTCTTCTTCTTCTATTTTGTGATTTGTGAAATCAATCTTTCGTTTTCAGAGACATGACTTCACCCTCCCCTCTTTTTCTTTCTGAGAGCCCAATTTTAGCACTGCATATTCGGGAGGGTTGATGAATTAAGCTTTGGCATATGTTGGCTCCTTTCCAAGAGGAATAGCTAAGGGCCAGATCAAAACCATAATAGGGGCTGTTTTCACAGCAATGGCTTCAGTCAGCTGAAATTGTGTGGATGTTGATGCTTTGTGATGAAGCGAGCCTAGTTCAGATCTTTGTATGGCATTGTGAGGCCCAGCTTTTCGATAACTTTTAATGCTGTAGAATAAGTCAATCCCTACTGACAAACATGTGGCATTGTGGAGATTGACTCAGTATATGCCAGGGAAGCTAAAAGTCAACACGGGCTGACTCTAAATTATGGTTTGCCACATGCTGAAAGATCATAAGAATGGACTGTGGTTGTGGTGGCAATTTGAGTTGAGCCTTGGCTGAATTATGGGCATAGTGAAGTGGACTTGGGACCAAGTCATCACTCAGCTCCCGTTTCCCATCCTATTATGCGCTAGCTGTGGATGAGCATAAAGAAAATGAGACGAACAGGGTAATTTGCAGTTAACGTTCACAGCTTTCATCTTCTATACTTGGGCATACATGACAGAAAATAGTTTTTCATGAGGCAGAAAAATGCAAGGATCAGTGGAGTTCAGGGTGATTTTGTTCTGAGCAAATCCTTTTCTTTCTTTCTTTTTTTTTAACAAAATGCGCCCAGAGCCAAGGAGTTTAAATCCACTCATCTCTGCCTAGTGAGATATTTGTCTTCCATGATGAAACCCATCGACAGCATGCCTTAACGCAGTCGAGTTTACATAGCTGTTTGACATTACAAAATCAGCACATGAGAATATCTCTTTCCCAGGCTCAGAAATGAAAAACACCTGACACTTGGAGCATGATTTGAATGCCATTAGGGGATGTTGTTACAAGTTTTGTATTACAGCCGTTACGTTTGTAACCCAGCCACAATACTTGTGTTATGTTTGCTTTTGAAAGCTCAGCGTAGATCCCTCCGGCACTCCATTTGCAGGCAGTCCCATGTGAGATGACAGCAGCAGGAGAAAAAGTGAAGCTCAGGGAACTGACAGCAATTCTTCAAACCAGCTTTCAGTTGATTGGAGAAATGGACAACCTATTTCAGGCTTCTAAACTGAAAACATATTGCTCTGAAGCTTTCCAAGGCTCTCCGGGAAGGCCGTTTTCTTCCCTGCTGAGAAACAGCTCGCAAAGCACAGGACATCTGGCCTCTATCTCTGGAATAGCACTTGGGAAGAGGTGTTTGCAGAAAGCAGATCACAGAACTCATGAGCACAGAGGGTCATAGTACTCAAGCATGAATGTGGGGTGTGGGACGGCGTGTTGCCTCCATGGAGAACTCCTATGCTCTGGACTCATTTCCAAACGACCAATGGGTTATCAAAAGTTATGTGGAATGCAAGAAACATTAAATACAGAGGTGTTTTTTTTAAAAAAAATGAGAGATGAAATCAGCAAAAGGGCTTAGAATTTCTGGCATGAATGGAGGGGTGAAGAACTTGGAGCAGGAGCAGACCATCTTGAGGGGTTGCATTCTATTATGGGTAAGTGGTTGGGGCTCCAACACACAGTTAAACGATGGAACTCACTCCCAGAGGAGGTAGTAATGACCATTAATTTTAAAGGAGGATTACCATACTTTTCTGTGTATAAGACTCCCCCATGTATAAGATGCTCCCTATTTTGGGGGACTCAAGTTTAAGAAAATGGGGGGAGGTGGCTCACAGTTGTTGAGCTTTTTTGGGGGGGTTGCTGAAAATTGCTTGCAGCCGCCAATCGACTGCATTTCTGTTATGTATTGAAGTTCTTACCCTGGGGTATTGTGTATTGAGTATATAGTTTTCACTCAGGTCCATGGCAGTTAATTTAGGCAGGAAACCCTGGGTTGTTGTTGTTACAATGTCGACAGCTGGCTGCCTATAAAAGCAGGCCAACTGAGCTATTTGCTGTTCAGTTTAGTTCCAGCTTACTTATAAAGAACTACTTGGAGAAATCTCTGTGTTGTCTGCTATGTCCACCCAATGTTTAATACTGATGCCGAGAATGGGATTCAAACCTTTCAATGCCTGTTAAACACACCCTTCTTATCCCAGCCCTCTAAAAGTGGTCTCCTCCACTCTCTTTCCCATCTACCTTCCTTTTCTTGGATGACTGCTCTAATAAGCCCACTTCAGGTATTCACCACAGAACATGCAACAGTGCCTTCGGCAACATGTGGGGTTAGCTGTGGCACTTGGATGACATCTGCATGAGCTGTAAATGTTCTCCAGTCAGTACATGATTGGCTGAGTCTGAAGGAAGGTGGTTCATGATGCAAAAGGTTTCTAACATGGGGTTGGGAATCCTCCCCAATCAGAGACTGGGGTTCAAGGGGGACCATTTCTGGACTCTTAGCATAACCTACTTCACAGGGTTATCATAAATTGAAATTTAGGTTTTCCAACTAGCAGAAGACTCCCCTTTAAATGCAACGTCTTTCTGCACCTTTAGACTGTAAGCTTTGTTACAATCCAATAACTTATTTTCATTTTCGTTAGAGGAAGACTACAGCAAGGTTGTACACCTATCTTTCCATCTTTCTGGCTACCAGATAAAGCAAACATCTTCTGGTTTGTTTCTTCCTTCATCTGTAAAATTTCAATTAACTTTTTTGTTGATCTTTAAGGTGCTGTTTTATTTTAAACCCTTGATTAACATGTTTGTACCTCGGGGTCATTTATGAGGTTTTTGCTGCCTTTTCGTACGTGTGTCTGTGTGTGTTCATCTGCAACAGGAGATATTGTAATATTTTCTTTTGCACGAAAAGTGGTTGGCGATGACATTAACAAACTGCAGGAGGGCTTGAATTAAGCTACTGGGACTGTTTAAGCCAGTGATGGTGATTTTATTCAAATGACTCTTTTGTGGCCACTTATTTCCCATACTTAAATAGATGGTGAGTCTCTGAAGTAGCTTGTGTTGCATCAGGTATGGCGTCTCAAACTGCATAACAAATCAACAGGAACTAAGTATTTACATTTATAAATGCTAAAATGCTGTGACAACCTACAGTATAGATTTTGCTTGCTGTTATTCAGTTTTACAAAAAGGGCAGCCAATTTCTCCTTGCATTTTAGAGCTAGTGTCATGCAGTGGATAAGAATTTGAGATGTGAATTAGGAGGTCGCTAGTTCAAATTTTGCTTGTAAAGCTTTTTGGTGCCCTAGTTTTTGCCGCAGCCTCCATTGACTATATGGTGGTGGTAATTTGGACAAGAGAGCCAAATGTACAGATATTTTGCATTAACATGAAATTGTTGTCTTTAGAGCTTTGGTCATATTTCATAGTGATCTATTTCTTATACTCCACTTCAGTCACTGAGATCCCATACCCTCCAATATTTCTTTGATGAAAATAGGGACGTCCCAAGGAAAAGTGGGACATTCCAGGAAAAAATCAGAAACTGGGATGGCTTCTGTAAATCCCTGTAATGTCCCTGGAAAATAGGGAGACTTGGAGGGACTGAGATCTTCTGTGGGGGAACTCCTGACAGTTTCCCATGCTTCTGAGATTCGGTTTTCCAACAGGTTCAGCTGTTGATTGATGACCCTCAGGAGAACTGAGATTGTAGAATAAGACAGAAGACCACATGACCCGGAAGCTGTAGGCCAGCTCCCTCAGCCAGTAAAGCGAGATGAGCGCCGCAACCCCAGAGTCAGCCACGACTGGACCTAATGGTCAGGGCTCCCTTTGTTTTCTGCTGTGCTCATGCTTCAGAAAGAAGAATAGGAAGCCATGCACAGACCTACAGAAAAGTGCTCTAAGAATGAATACTACTGTGAGTTTGGGGGTTAGTCTACATGATGTTTGTAAGGTAAAGGGTAAAGGGACCCCTGACCGTTAGGTCCAGTCGTGACTGACTCTGGGGTTACGGCGCTCATCTCACTTTACTGGCCAAGGCAGCCGGCGTACAGCTTCCGGGTCATGTGGCCAGCATGACTAAGCCACTTCTGGCAAACCAGAGCAGCACACGGAAACACTGCTTACCTTCCAGCCGGAGCGGTACCTATTTATCTACTTGCACTTTGACATGCTTTCAAACTGCTAGGTTGGCAGGAGCAGGGACCAAGCAATGGGAGCTCACACTGTCGCGGGGATTCGAAATGCCGACCTTCTGATCGGCAAGTCCTAGGCTCTGTGGTTTAACCCACAACGCCACCCGCGTCCCACATGATGTTTGAGTCCCTTCTAATTCCTTTAGGGTTAAAACCTAAAGGAGGGTTCCTTTGTTGAACTAGTTAAGCAAGTTTGTGAAAGAATGGCCACAATTGCCACCTAAGGACCACCATTAGTATAACAAAGGAAGTGATGGTACCCACTGGGCAAATGGGTAGACCTTTGCCCCTCCTTACCTGGATGGCTCGTACAAAAACTAGGAAGCAGTGGGGGAAGGGAAGCAGGTTGCAGACAGAAGCCAAAGATCCATGCTTGATTTCTGTTTGAATCCAAGGCCGTAACAAGGGGAGAAGCAGTAACTTTTGGGGTGTTGATGCTGTGAGCTCAGGTTGTATATATTTGTAAATAAACCATATATCATAAAGACACCACGGTCTCCGCCATCCCTCATTCTTTTTTTTTATAATAATATTTTATTAAGTTTTACAGAAGATTAACAATCAACAAAAATCTTAAGAAAAAACAACAAACAACAAACATCAAAAATACAGACAAAACAGAAAAAAGAAAAACATAGAAAAAGAAAATTTAACATAAAAAAGAAAAAATCTTTTTCAATTTAATAACCTTCAAAACCTTATTTTCCTTACTTCCACCTTTCTTGTATTCCACTTTAAAAATTAGTTCAGCAAGCTCATTCATTATTTATTTTCATCCTTTATCCCTCCCTTTATACTCTTATTTATCTTAGTCACTAGAACCCCTTCATTTCATTTTCAATGCCTTCAACATTCATAAATTGTACAATGTTTTTGTAGATAGGCTTTAAACTTCTTCCAGTCCTCCTCCACCTGTTCTTCTCCTTGATCTCGGATTCTGCCGGTCATTTCTGCCAAATCCATATAGTCTATTACTTGCATCTGCCATTCTTCCAAGGTGGGTAGGTCTTGCGTCTTCCAGTACTTCGCAATAAGTATTCTTGCTGCTGTTGTAGCATACATAAAGAAAGTTCTATCCTTCTTTGACACCAATTGGCCGACCATGCCCAGGAGAAAGGCCTCTGGTTTCTTCAAAAAGGTATACCTAAATACCTTTTTCAGTTCATTATATATCATTTCCCAGAAAGCCTTAATCCTTGGGCACGACCACCAAAGGTGAAAGAATGTTCCTTCAGTTTCTTTGCATTTCCAACATTTATTGTGTGCAGAAGGCACTCCATTTAGTTCTGGTACTCAAAATAAATTCTTGGTCTCAGAATTCTTTAATTCTAATTGTATCTTTTGCACCTAGCTCCAGTAGGATTTGGAGGTTCTAGTAAAAACATCATACAAGCCTGAATTCTGCCCACCGCTCAGTATTGGACTAAGGGGATCTGGATTCCACCCAGGGTACTCACTATATCCCTGTCTAACCTATCTCAGAAGGCTGTGATTTTGGTTTTTTTTGTTTTAAAAAGCTATTGAGAGTTGTGTTTCCTGGAGAGAGGGAAGTAAAGTAAATAAATAAAGTTGCATTTTTAGACATATTTACCTGTGAGTAAGCCCTACTGAACTTTTAATTATTATTATTATTTATTAAATTTGTATACTTTCCTTCATCTGAATATTTCAGGGTAGTTCACAGCATAAAACCTATTAGGGTTTTCTCCTGCGTAGAAGCACATTGGCTCATACTGTTAAATGTTTGATTCTGCCAAGTGCATTTGCTCAACATTTAAAACAAATATGAAGTGTTGAAAAAAGAACGTGTACTTTAGATCTAAACATATTTTGCAGTTATTCAGAACAGATGGTTGCTGACCTGAGCTGTAATTATTACCCTCTAACTATGGTTTAGAGCTTTCTAGTATGGATTGCTGCTTTGAACTTTGCTTTCTAATTTTATCTTCAGTGTAACATGGTTTCTCCCTAATGACCTCTTTTTCACCTTTATTTAGATCCAAAACTCTCCTGTAATTACTTGAAATGAGAAAAAATACTCTATGGATTGATTTTCATGAATTACAACCATGTCAAGTGTTATTACATTCTGAGAGAAAAGGTCAAGGAAGCCTGCTTGTTGCCCTGGAGGAACATTTGCCTATAACCAGACAAAGATCCTTCAGAGAACAGTAGCAGCTTGTGGTTATAGAGGGAAGAGAATAGGATGTTTTGAAAATATAAAACAATGTTTTAGTAGCTGTATAAGAGGCACCACATTAGCTATTCCTGCTACAGGGTGTCTGTACTAGCAACTTAAAAGGTAAAGGGAGCCCTGACCATTAGGTCCAGTCGTGGCTGACTCTGGGGTTGTGGTGCTCATCTCGCTTTATTGGCCGAGGGAGCCGGCGTATAGCTTCCGGGTCATGTGGCCAGAATGACTAAACCGCTTCTGGCGAACCAGAGCAGTGCACGGAAACACTGTTTACCTTCCCGCCGGAGCGGTACCTATTTATCTACTTGCGCTTTGATGTGTTTTCGAACTGCTAGGTTGGCAGGAGCAGGGAGCTCACCCCATCACAGGGATTCGAACCGCTGACCTTCTGATCAGCAAGTCCTAGGCTTAGTGGTTTAACCCACAGCGCCACTTGCGTCCCTTACTAGCAACTTACACGCATTTAACTTTTGCAAATTCAACTTTACGCACTTCACTGGGGAGGAAGGGGGTGGGCATCTGGGGGGGGGACATTGACAAGAGTGTTCAGAGGTGCTGGGAAAGAGTGTTTTGACCATACCCAATTTTGGTTTTAAGTGCTATCCCTGGAATGTAACCCATATGTAAGTTGAGAGTAGACCGTATAATATTTATTTGGGTTCACCTGAGCAGCCTCATTCCTTAAACCCATGCCTATCAAATCTTTGCCACTAAAACACATAAGAGAATCCTGGGATAAATTACTGCCCTAACCTTTGTTGTATGGAAATAGCATATCTGGAGATTCTGGAACATGAGGTATAATGTGAATTTTTTGGCACAATGACTGCATGATTTAGCCCACTTCCATTATGGTGGCCTTACAGAGGCAAGGTTGGTGGGAAATGGGTCAGCCCATTAAAAGGAAAAGTGCTGTGGCCAGTTCATTAAAAACATCGGCCAAAACAAATGTGGCCATTTAGGAAAGATGGGTAAGATATTAAAACAAACAAACAAGCAAGCAAGCAAGCAAACAAACAAACAAACACCATAATTAACATTCAAAAAGAATGAAATCTGAAAATCTGCACTAGCACAAACATAGCTGGCCAGCATGGTTAGAAAGTAAAGTTAAGGTTTCTCATGCTGAAATAACAACAACAACAACAACAACAACAACAACAACAACAACAACAACAATAATAATTTATTATTATTTATACCCCACCTATCTGGCTGAGTCTCCCCAGCCACTCTGGGCGTCTCCCAATCAAATGGTAAAAACAGTACAGCATTAAATATTAAAAACTTCCCTAAACAGGGCTGTAGTTACATTAGTCTAGAACATGCAATTGGTGCACTCTTCCCACATTGAGGGGGATCTCAAGGTGGCTTAATATACACCAGCATAAAAGAAAGAAAAGCAAGGGAGGAAGGAAGGAGAGTGGCACATGACTCCAACCCATGTTGAATTTAAGATTTATTTATTTTTTAAAACTGATTTCATTATCTAAGCTGTTTCTCTGTTGTACAGCCACATAGAAACAGTGGTGTTGAGTGCTATAGAAATCCTACAAACAAATTGTCTTGACATGAGATCGTGGGAGAAAAGCAAGGACAGACCTAGACAGCATCTTAAAAAGCAGAGACATCACCTTGCCAACAAAGGCCCATATAGTTAAAACTATGGTTTTCCCAGTAATGATGTATGGAAGTAAGAGCTGGACCATAAAGAAGGCCGATCGCCGAAGAATTGATGCTTTTGAATTATGGTGCTGGAGGAGACTCTTGAGAGTCCCATGGACTGCAAGAAAATTGAACCTATCCATTCTGAAGGAAATCAGCCCTGAGTGCTCACTGGAAGGACAGATCATGAAGTTGAGGCTCCACTACTTTGGCCACCTCATGAGAAGAGAAGACTCCCTGGAAAAGACCCTGATTTTGGGAAAGATGGAGGGCACAAGGAGAAGGGGATGACAGAGGATGAGATGATTGGACAGTGTTCTCGAAGCTACCAGCATGAGTTTGACCAAACTGCGGGAGGCAGTGGAAGACAGGAGTGCCTGGTGTGCTCTGGTTCATGGGGTCATGAAGAGTCAGACACGACTAAATGACTAAACAACAACAGAGAGGGCAAATTGAGTAATAATTCTGTACTAGTGAGCCAAGAGATTTTTGGTTTGGCTGAGATGGATGGGGGTGTTCTGCTGATTTCTCCAATTAGGACCATGACTGTATGATAGGAGGAGGGTTTGGACAACCACCCCTCACATCTCTGGGATAACCCAGGGTCATTTCCACTGCTGTGGGCCCCACCATTGACATGTGTGCCGGACACACCCCACACCAGCCGCATGCAAAGGTAGAGCTCCTCTGTGTAAGGGGTGGGGGTTCTGGGATTACTCAGGATCACTCATTGCATGAGGGAACTCAACAAGTCTTCATCCTTAGGCTTCTGGCAAAGCCAAACACATGAGTGGTGTCTGCTGCCACCAAGCACAACAGCAGTCGTAACTCTTTAAAATGTTCTTTGAGCTTGTGAAGGGAGCTGTCCAACCACCCTCATTTCCCCCTTTTCTTTGTGCAGTCCCTCTTTCCACTCCATCAGCACCAGAGAATATTGGCCACTTCCAGCAGGGGCAGCAGCAAACTACTTTCTGAACCAAGGGAGCTATCTAGTACCAACTGTTGTGTGTTCTTGCATGATGCTCATTTGAAAGATCAGTGTGTTTGCTATGAATGAAGATACCGTATCAGAAACGGCTCAGGAACGCAATACCTCAAGGACCGCCTCTTTCCATATGAACCTACCCGGACCCTGAGATCATCTTCTGAGGCCCTCCTTCATGTGCCTCCTCCTCAAGAGGACCAGAGGTGACAACACAAGAATGGGTCCTTTTCTGCAGTGACTCCCCGTCTGTGGAATGCTCTCCCCAGGGAAGTTCGCCTGGTGCCTTCCTTATACACCTTTAGGCCTTCATTATACACCTTAAGGGACACAGGTGGTGCTGTGGTCTAAACCACTGAGCCTCTTGGGCTTGCCAATCAGAAGGTCAGCAGTTCGAATCCCCACGACAGGGTGAGCTCCCGTTGCTCTGCCCCAGATCCTGCCAACCTAGCAGTTCAAAAGCACGCTAGTGCGAGTAGATAAATAGGTACTGCTGAGGCAGGAAGGTAAACTGTGTTTCCGTGCGCTCTTGTTTCCTTCACAGTGTCCCTTTGCACCAGAAGAGGTTTAGTCCTGCTGGCCACATGACCCAGAAAGCAGTCTGTGGACAAACACCGGCTCCCTCGGCCCGAAAGCGCAATGAGTGCCACAAGCCCATAGTCGCCTTTGACTGGACTTAACCGTCCAGGGGTCCTTTACCTTTTTACCTTTACACCTTTAGGCACCAAGCAAAAATATTCCTTTTTAACCAGGCCTTTGATTGATCTGATTTGCATCCTATGCCCTTTTAAAATGTGTTTTTTTTGGGGGGGGGAGCGATTGGGTTGTTGTTTTTATTTTTATTATGTATTTTGTCATTTTATATCTTGATTTGATTCTGTGAACTTCCTTGAGACCACTGGGTATTGGGTGGTATATAAATTTAATAATAATAATAATAATAATAATAATAATAATAATAATAATAATAATAATAATAGCTTTGCAATGTATAAAATGCTACATGACAACTGGGCTTAAAACACTCAAAACATATCCCACAGTGGAAATACAAATGGTCATTTCAGTTTTTCACGCCACTGGTGATCTACAGATTTTTTTTTTCTTTCCTTCCACTCCAGGTCGCTAGGAGTAGATCAAAGGGTCGCAAGTGATCTTGCAACGGGGCCATCTGCAGTCTTGAGATCCCGAAAAGAAAAGAAAGGAAAACACAAATCATTTGCTTTCCTGTGGGCGACAACTGATGAAAATGTTTTCTCCTGCCCCCAGCAGCCTCATGTTGTCAGAAAGGGGTGAGTGCGTGGCCAGCAGTGTGTTAGTAGCACCATATGGAATTTTGTGCCGCACTTGAATTGCTGGTGGAACTGTCATGCTGGGACGCTGCTCTAAGACGTCTCTTTGTCTCCCTTGCAATTGTGAATCTTTCATGTGTCTCTCTCTCTCCCCCCCTCTCAGTGATTTTCCTCCCTGTGCGCTCTCTCCACTTTACTAATTAAAATTCTAATCACTCTGACAGTTAGAGCAAGGGGAAAATCATTCTTCCATGCTGGAGAAGGTAATTTCAAGGTGTTTTAGCTGCCACAGAAACAAATGGAAATTAGACAAAGAAGCTAGTTGTCATGAGGACAAGCGAGTTGCGTTGTCTCATTTTACTTAAAAACACACACATAACACATACCAAATGTGAAGAGGCTTTTTGCCTTCATATACTGTACATCAGTGCCACATCTTTGGACGAAACAAACAATGCATCCTAGCCTCTTTGTTGTTTTATGCGGGGAAATGTACATTGTACATTGGCAACCAATGACATGTTTTGCTTGTCTGTCACTGAGCAGCTGAATCGCATAGTTTCAGACATTTGATTGAGTTTCAAGTGTGACTGTAGACGAGATATGCTTCTTTCTGTGCTTTGGAGCCATTTATTTAAATGTTTACGTTTTTAAAAAATTATACATGGTGGAAGGTAAGAATGTTGGACTAGGACCTTGGGAGACCAGGGTTCAAAATGCTACTCAGCCATGAAACTCACTAGGGGACCATGGCCTAGTCACTGTCATTCAGCCTAATCTACCTCACCAGGTTGTTGTGAGAATAAGGAGAGCCACGGGTGCACAATAAGGAGAGTCCCTTGGTGGAAAGGTGGGATATAAATGTACAGTGGTACCTCAGGTTGCATACGCTTCAGGTTACATACACTTCAGGTTACATACGCTTCAGGCTACAGATTCCGCTAACCCAGAAATAGTACCTCGGGTTAAGTACTTTGCTTCAGGATGAGAACAGAAATCGTGCTCCAGAGGCACGGCAGCAGCAGGAGGCCCCATTAGCTAAAGTGGTGCTTCAGGTTAAGAACAGTTTCAGGTTAAGTACGGACCTCCGGAACAAATTAAGTACTTAACCTGAGGTACCACTGTAATAATAAATGAACACATTAAAATGTGGGTTATTTACACATGTGGAAGGAGCAATCAATTAAACTAGAACTTGTAGGCTGAAAATTAACTAGCTAGCTAACCATTTGCTAGCCATTGCTAGCAATGGGACTTGGGTGGCGCTGTGGTCTAAATCACGGAGCCTCTCGGGCTTGCCGATTGGAAGGTTGGCGGTTTGAATCCCCGCGGTGGGGTGAGCTCCCGTTGCTCTATCCCAGCTCCTGCCAACCTAGCAGTTCAAAAGCATGTCAAAAAGTGCAAGTAGATAAATAGGTACCACTCTGGCAGGAAGGTAAACGCCATTTCCTTGCTATGGTTTCGCCAGAAGCGGCTTAGTCATGCTGGCCACATGACCCAGAAAAACTGTCTGCGGACAAACGTAGGCTCCCTCGGCTAGTAAAGCAAGATGAGCACTGCAACTGTTATGTATTGAAGTTCTCACCCTGGCCACCAGGAGTATTGTGTATGTAGTTTTCACTCAGGTCCACGTCAGTTATTTTAGGCGGGAAACCCTGGGTTCTTGTTGCTACAATGTTGACAGCCGGCTGCCTATAAAAGCAGGCCGGCTGAGCTGTTTGCTGTTCAGTTCTGTTCCAGCTTGCACATAAAGAGCTGCTTTGGAAGAATTGCTGTGTCGTCTGTTATGTCTACCCACTATTCAACAGCAA